>NC_071983.1:6427334-6443947 GCF_026283585.1 Hylaeus volcanicus | reverse complement strand
TATTTCTGTTTCCAACACCACAGCTTTGCAAGCTTCGGTGATCTATTTAGTCATCTCTCATTTTTCTGAATTAAAATCTTCTCTTCTCCCATTCTCTCTCTCTCTCTAATTGCGAAACACCCCCTTTTTTAGAACTGTTGCACAAACTTCCTAGCCCTGGGGGTAGTGGCCCCCTTTTAGAAACACTTCTGCACAGAATATTTCTGTTTCCAACACCACAGCTTTGCAAGCTTCGGTGATCTATTTAGTCATCTCCCATTTTTCTGAATTAAAATCTTCTCTTCTTCCATTCTCTCTCTCTAATTGCGAAGCACCCCCTTTTTTAGAACAGTACTCCATACACTCCCTTTTCACTTCCTCCCTTCTCTCCCGCTTCTCTGCCCCTCCCCGTCATCCCTTCCAGCGACTAATTTCTCGCGGCAAAAAGGGTTGTTTACCGAGGCAAGACCCGAGAGGGTGTCGGCGTTTTTGTCACGGGACCGAGTTCCGTTTCGCGATAGATCGATCCAGACTCGTCTGGTAAACACGACGAAAAATGTCCTTCCATCCCGAAACGAGTTTCGCGGACGATAGTCGCGCCGGGAGGGGGACGGGCCGCAGAAATAGCACGGCTATTCCCGTTTCGGGGTGGCTTGTGTTCGCCGTTGGGAGGGACGAGTCACTTCTGCGGCCCGCCAGCTTCGACGTAGCTTGGAGTTCTGCCAAATTGAGTTCTCCAGGCCGGCCCCGGAGCAACGACGGACAAACCCACGGACGTGTGCGCGCGCGATACGCCGGTCGCGGGTCATTAAGATCGTGATAATTAAGGTTATCGGCTGCGACGGGTTATTCACTCTGCGGCTGTCTTTCAGCTCCGCCGTTTCACTTTTCACCGGGAATTTACTCGTCACGGACGAAACTCTTATCCAAATATGTGGAAGCTCGTTAAACGGGTGGCTGAAAGAAGGAAACGTGAAATTGGTACCTCGAGGTTTTCGTAGCTATTGACACGGAGGGTAAATACTTGACGAATGGGTGGAAGTAGGGATATAGTTTTAGTCGGGGAATTTTGAAAAGGGCGAATGGGCGACTTGGGTGTATATTCAAAGTCAAAGTCAAAACTCTGATACAAAGACTCTTTATCTGTTTTTCTTTGGAACTCGTGATACACGATATTGTAAATGCTTTTTTAAGGCAATTTTTACAATTTCCGATTACACTTATCCGTCCAGATAAAAAACTGTTATGCACGTTGTGGATAATAAATGGTCAATAATCAAAGGCGTGAATGAGCACTAAAATAAATGAACCAAATCGGTGCGATCTACCGTTTACTCGTGCTGCGCAACGCGTTCTCGACTAATCTATATTCCGTTTTCTCTGTTTCAGGTAAGTGTCCAGTCGACCTCAGGTAGAGGCCCGATCTACCTGTTCGATACCGTGAGTCACGCCGTTCTGGCAAAATTTATTGGTTAACCGTTACTCGAATGCATCGACCACTGCCTTTGCACGATGATCTCGCGAGGTCCCGTTGCTCGAGCGTGCAACCTCGAATCGAGGTTTCTATTTTATCCTACATACAGTGTCGGGATTTCCTTTGTATTCGAACCTGTACCTGGGTGCCTATCCCAGACACAGATAACCGTTTTCAATCCTCAATTTTCATGTTGGTACATTCTTTCAGGGGATCGATACATCAATCTTCAGCTTCAACTTTAACATTGCTTTTCTTGACATGGCGACTGCCATGAATTATTTATATTTAAAAAAATCCCTCTAGCTTGGATGAATATATATATAAATTCAAGTATAAAGTTTAAGTTGCGTGTATTGTATATAATATTGCCCATAAAATTCCACCGATATCTCTTCAAGAAGCAACGACAATATAAATTGTACAGAATCAGTTGCAATTAAAACTGGTATCTAGTTAGCGAATACTCTAAAGTTAGAAACGAAGATCGACATCCTTTATCTGCGAGCTAGACTCAGCCCAGGAGCCGCGTCGACCTTCGAGAGGATCGAATCCTCCCCGTGTCACAGGGAAAATAATTGTGGGAACATGTGGCGGAGACTGTAAGTTTTCTGTTAGGAACCGGCAGCTGCGCGCGTTTGTCTTTCGGACGGCCGTCCCACGGAGGGACGCGTTTCGGTTTTTATCTCCCTCGTCGACGCCGCTACGTAACATCTGGCACCGACGTGCACCAATTTCGAACTTTCCCGTCCGAGCGTCTCCTCTCGGCCAGATATTGTTTTCGAGCCGGGACACGCTCCTAGATTTTTATTCGGGGCCCCGGCGCGAACGATACCGTCACGTTAGATCGAGAACCACCCCCTACGACCATTTCCGTGACGTTGCTTTCGCGTGGGACGGCCCAATAAATCTCGAGGAGGATGAACGTCAAAATTCTCATCTTGCCGAGTCGCATCTTCTCGCGCAGCTTTGTGCTCGATGCTTTCGAATTTGAAATCGTTCTCGTTCTCGTTTTCTGGGTAGAACTGGCGTGTCGTTAGACCACGAGGTTTAAATTTTTTAGTAGAAAGAAAGATTGGGATTGTTTAGTCAGTATTTGTGGGGAGATAGATTCACGGATAGGACGTTTCTGGGGGTTTTTAGATTTATTTATCCAGGAGGAATTGTGTCGCGGATAGGGATGGGGGTGGAAAGATTAGATTCTAGACACAAATCTAGACTTTCTACAGCAGAAGAGCCCACTGGTACCACGCAAGGGAGAGGAGACGTTTTAGAAACTCCCGTGCGATCCGCTATGATATCAGGAGACACGAATATACCGAAGAGTCTTTGATATGCCAACGTCTTCCTCGTCTTTGATCGCAGCCAAGGCTCCTCTTATCGGCACAAAGAGTTCCAACAGAAGAAAGCCTCCCCCGGTGAACAAAATGTCGACTACCAAAGCGAGAATATTATTCAAACGAGGAATTCATTGAAGCGACGAAAGGAGGAATTTCTATCGTCGCGAAGTTTAAACCGACGATTTGTATCCTGGCTGGACTACCAAACACGCCCTTTTTGTCTGTCGTACCGACGCTCGTTCCGTCACGCCATGTGCACACCATAAGCGTACCTTATTAGCCTGCCAGCCGGCGAGCATGCGCGATGAGCACCTCGTTCGCAGAGACAGCCAATGAGACGCCTCGCCGCCGAGGATGAATTATTCAAACTTCGACCAAAGTCGTGCCGAGGCGAAAAAAACGGGAAACCTGAGGTGACGAGAAATTGGGATAGGGATGAAGGTGTTTTCGAAGGACTTGGGCTACTGGTAATGGTCTAGACAAAATTATTGGTATGTTTTATCCACTCGTTTAGACCGAATTTCACGAGGCTTCTTCGGTAGGAATTATTTGGATGGTGTAGGCTTTTGTGCATTGAAATGAGAGATGATTTTTTCGTGGTTGAAAGTGAGGATTGTTTCGGTGGGAAACTTCCGAGGAAGAAAATTAGGTTAGGAAGGAGCGGCTTTTAGGAAGCAGGTTTGATTCTTTGGGGATCACTGGATGAAGCGAAAACAAAGGGGGAATATTTTATTTCTTGTCGGTTGAAACACTTTTTCAACAGTAGCAGGACGAGTAGCGAGTTATAAATCACTTTGATGATCCAAACATTGTCAAATATCGTACTAAGACTGTTTTCTCGTTTTCATTAATATCTTCTCCTTTTCATAATAAAATTTGCCATCCGTTTACTGGTTATAGAAATACTTTCTCCAATGCTTGAAAATTATTCCAACTTCGAAAATTTCGTTTATTAACTTGTTCTCAGTAAAAGTCTGACTGGAGAGTTAGGTTTCGTCGTTGGAAATAATCCACGAGGAAGAAACTAGCCTCGGACGAGTTTCTGTTCCACAGTGGCCAGTATCGGAGCAATCTCGGTCGAACCTAACCGACCATGCATGAATTAAACCCATTTGTTTCTCGGAAGCCTAGATTCGAGGAGCGGAAAGAACCGCCTCTGGGAATGGTAGAAAAAATGCCTCGGAGGAGCCCACTGTTTTAGCATTGTCTCGTATACACGCCTAACCTGAACGTTGCACATTGTGTAACAATAACAACCTTCTAATCGATATCATTAAAAATACCAGCGAGTGGTTATCTGAGATCCTGGATCTCGGATATTTTATTTCCGCAACGTTGACGCGTATTTCTATATATTATTATTACCGGTTAAGATTCCTCATCTCGAATATTTTGTTTCCGCGGTTTCCGCCGAGTCTGGAAACATTCATTTGCACCAGAGATTAATTACCATCTCGAATAAGGAACAGAGGATAAATATTTTTGCTAAACGTTCAAGTTACGTCTTGCGAGCGATGCAGAAACATTTGTTGACCGACTGAATGGCGCGTAGAAAATTTACTAGATCAATAAATAAGCATCTACCTGGGTGCATTGCTTGTTCAAAATAGAAATTACAGTTTAAAATTATGCGATCCAATTATGTTCCACGAGTAGAAGGTTATTACGGTTATTGAAACGTATTAATTATCTCTGATTCCAATGATATTCCGCCTCATATTTTATATTTAGAAAAAGGTAATTAAAAGTATCCTCCTGTTCGCCTATAAGAAATACCGTTCGTGTTGGGTTTGAATTCTTAACTCGGAGTACTTTATCCAATATTTGTGCCCGTTACGTACGGATCGTACGGTTACTATTCATAAGAAATATTAAGTCGAACCGGTTGTTGTTTTATTGGAATCCCGATCGCGAGGAGCATCGTTCCGTAATTACTACACGCTTCTACGTGTTCGGCATTAATAAAAAAAAGAAGGAAAACAAATAGACTGCCTCGATCATTATTAGCGTTCGAGATCCTCGAACCGAAATCCTCCGTTCCCGTCATAATTAATGTAAAGTTTAATTATACACGGTTTTACTTCATGCTGCCGTGATCACTTCCAAGCATCCGTCTCCCTAATTAAGTCCGAGGAATCATTAAATCACGCTCGCGTTTTCGATCACGCGATCATTCGACTCAGCATCCAATTCGAGACGCATATGTAAGGCTGTTTGAATAATTCGAATATTGAAAGTTAAATTCCTAAAAGATTCGTACGAAACGCGCTGACTGTCCATCTATCCAGCCACGGTACCAAAGTATAGTCAGTAATTCATACATTACTCGTACGAATTGCCCCAAAAAATTCATGAAACCTCTCCATGAGTATGCTAACAAGCACAGAAAGTTTGATTAGAATCGACCGTGTAGTTCTCGTTGAAAAAAATCCCCAAAAACGACTCTTGGAGTCTTAAGTTACACGAGAGTGTTTCTATGCCCTGTGTATTAGTTTTTAAATGTTACTAGTTGAATGTAATTATTGGAATATCGTTATTTGGGCATTATAATATTCGCTGTAGATGATTGCTAATTTTTCCGCCGTTTGTAACCTCTTCGGGCCTCGCTCGCGCGCCTCCCAAGGCCGTTAATGAAGCTAATTGGGTGTAACGACATTCTGTCGTAAGCTCCCTCAGCTTCCAGAGTGTTCGACGAAACCCGTCATTTCTAACCGCAGGCCCGAGCGCAGAGGCTTTTTTACCGCTTTGTTTAAACGACCAACCGCCGAGGATCGCGTTAACCTCGCGGAAATTGGATGACTTGAAGCTATTTTTCACTCCCTTTGGACGTCTTTCGCGTGACGTCTGTTTAGTAACCGACGAAAAACAATGGAAAAATTCTCATTTGCTTAATAGAAACTGCAATCTCGACAAACATTCGTCGCACTTTTCGAAATGTATTTTATTTAAATTTCTCGAGCTACTGCACACGACGACATTCATTTTTAAAATCATTTTTAAAATCGTTTATTCAATTTAAACTACTCGATGGTCCCCTAAGTGCCCTTCGTTTAATCCTCACGAACCACGTGGTCTTCTTACAACCCCTGAACCACCCCTCCGTCGCCACCAGCGGACTCCTACCTCGAAACGAACCTTCGAATGGCCCTCTTTCGACAGTTGCCACTTGGTAGCTCTCCCGTGGCGAAGCGGACCCTTCGCAAAGGGATACCACCCCGTCGTGTTTGTGCTCGAGAGCAAGGGTTCCCTTCTCCGTTCGCATACGTTTCCAATTGTAGTCGTTCCGATTCTTTCTAATCAGCGATAACAATTTAATACGCGAGAAAAATGTTTTGAAAATTGTCCAACGACAGCGTCAATTAGCAGACGGTTTAATACGTCAGCCGAGGAGGACGAGGTCGATCGATCGACCGGAAGCGAGCTCGTTATAGCCCGCTGGCCGGTTCGGTAGTCTGGAAGTCGTAATTTGTTGATGTTTCAAGCTCCCCGGGGAACCGATGGCGTGCATGTGCCTAACGCTACACAGCTTTTCCTCGCGGATACGCTGGCTTTTCTTCCCAGCCGTGGCAACTGGGAAATCCAGCGGAATGAGTCTCGAGTTTTATTTTACGTCGATGCCAGTCTTTTTTTCCTGCTCATCCAATAGACAATTTTTTGCGTTCGCGTCGATAACAACTCGCGCATACCGAGACTATTTTTCTAGAATTAAATTTGACGTTCGTTAGAAACTGTTGGAAATAAAATAGACGATGGCAAGAAGATGATGGATGGCATGTTTGAAATTCAGAGAGGAGTATTTTGAACATCGCGAGGTGAAGCAAGAGAGAAAAATGCTAGGAAAATTACGAGTACGCGGCCTTTTTATTTACCAAAGACCATCGACATATTCAACCGTCTACCATTTTCCATAACCGAGACGAACAAGGCGTAGGCATTAGCATAAAGAGAAAGTAAAGTCTGCAGCGAAACTGCCCATGAAACCTGACCCTGATCGTAACGCGTAATCGAACCGCGATCCAGCGATCGCGCGACGCATCGGTGACATATAATCCCGTGCACCTAATCACCAGCGACGGGTCTAGAGTGACCCAGACCCGAGGTTTTTATGAGAGTCGAAATATTACTATCTACAGTTAGAAAAATGTAGAAAAGGTTAGACGATCACAATTGGACAGTAAGTGTCAGGCGAAAACCACGCACCGAAGCGGTCGAATTTAAAAACGAATACGGAGCTTGTCGAGTCCCGAAGTTTTACGCTAGATTCGCCTCTGCTAATCACGGTCGTCGTGCAACGCGACCGTTTCCCATCCCGGTGGTCGAGTTGCGTCCAATTGACGACAGGAATCCAGCTGCGACTCGTCGTCGTCGTTGTTCGTCGTTCGTCGCGCTCTATAGCGGGTGGACGCGTGTGAACGTCGCTTAACGCGTCCGAGCACGGTCGCTGATCGTAGCGTTGATGGTTTTTGATTGGCCGGAAGTGACGTCACGACACGCATCGCGACTCAGCGCATTGTTAATCCGTCTCCGTGTCTTCCGACCGTCCACGTCGTTGGCTCGTGGTGCTGTTTACTTCGCGACGAAACCATCATAATGCGTTTATGATACTAACGCCGGTTATGACACGCTCGTTCCGAGACGAATAGTTTACTCGGAGCTCAGACGCCAGAGTGCGAGCTTTAGGAAAAGGTGTACGTACCTATTTTCGGAGCAGAGGGTTTCCTTTGGGGTCGTGGAAGCAAGGGTGCATTGTGACGATGCAGGGGTGGAAGGGGAATTAAAAGATAGATGAAGGGAGCGATCCTTTAGGTTTTGAAAGGAAAAAAGTTTAGAACTGTACGTTTAGTAGGCGTTGAGTATAAACATTCTTTTTGTAATGAACAGTAGGAATAGACGAGAATTAAGTTTTCGAGGGCCTGTAATTTTTTAACAATTTCGAAAACGGAGAAGCGATGACTTAAACATACCCTGTTTGTACATGTATGTGCTCTAGTTTTAACAGAATCGTGCGATAGTCTAATGAAAATTTCATAATTCGCAACTTTAATTATTAAACTCCTATTAAACTCCTATCACATGGACTGTAACATACTTTGAACAGGGGCCTAGTACAGACTCGATATCAAGGGTTGGTCAAAATAGGAACGCATACCTCGTGGTCCATGGAAAAAGAAGAGGAGTTTAAGTCATCGCTTGGCCGTTCTCGAAATTGTTTAAAAAATACGGGCCCCCAAAGTTGGCAATTCTCATTGCCTTCTATTTCCTCTTCGAGTTTCTTCTCTGCGACGTAATAAATGCGTCAACATTGTCATTGTTATAATTCCATGTCGAGGAAGTGTTTTCCCGGCATGGTGCCTAAATTCCATTGGGTTGGTTTCCTTTGATAGCGATCAATTGCTTTTAATCCCGGTGAGCGATGCGCACCGCCGCTTCGCTCCGAGATGAAAGGTATTTTGTAATGCGTGCCTCGCCAGCGGCATTCAGCTCCAGGATTTTATGAATTAAGGTTGTTCAACTTTGGCAGGGGGCTTTGGGTCGAGTCGAATCGAACGTTGGATCGGAAAGCTGATGACCAAAGTTGGGTTGCTTTGAAATCTCTGAACCTGGAGGGGATGGGTAAATCCTGAATAACAATACGGAATTTCCTTGCTTGCAGGAACTGTGATCGAATGTGAACGCTTTTGGTATTCAGGAAAAGGGAGGGGTAGTTATTAATATTTTGTCTAGGTTTCATTCCTTAGTATCGTGTAAATTTTCCTTTAATTTAATTTAGACTGGGAATGTAGATAACGTCCATTCTACGAGATAAGGTACAATATTTATCTGATCTTTGCGATTTTATTTTGAGGAAAATAAATGACCCAGGTTCTGATTATATTCGAAGTTATACTTGACAGCGTACGAATCAAAATCTGTCTAAATAATCCAGACCTAACCCGGTAGATCGCCTCGATAGATAGAAAGGATTCGAGAGGAACGTTTCGATCCTGCGCTATGCACCGAGACGTCCCCCGGACCTGTTGACTGAGTTAACTTAATTAGCATCGCATTAGCATCGATTGCTTGGCCGGTTTACGAGCTTGCGATTCCGGGGGCTTCATCATTAGCCTCTTTCGCTAAAGGACGACAGATTTACGGGCCTCGTGCCGGGCTACTCCATCACCTTTCGTTGAAATCGACCGCAGCCAGCCGCGAAACGATCCTCTAATACGCGCGCAAACCTAGGCGAAACTCAGTCGTGCCTCGTACCTTCGATCCTGGGCTCGCGTTAACAGGTACCGCGGTGATTTCAACGCAGATACAGTCGCCGTTTCAATGGAATTTGTTGGCTGATCGCGCACGCGACATTGAGAAGGAAACCGCGTAATTTTTCAACCCCTTCTGGCACCACGCGAATCGCAATCTCGATGCATCTTGTTAAATGGACTGAGGGCGATTTTCTACACGATCCGAGGTCGACTTGTTGGTAGTATCTTTTTATAAATTAGCAAGACTTTTGCTGCTATTTGGATAGTTTCATTAGACGAAATTTATCGAGACGCACTCGGATTGATATTATTTTCTTGTGCACACATTTTTATAGTTCAGTTTTGCGAGATACTTCACCATTTTGCTACTAGGCTGTATTAATATTTCCCTCGTGACGAATTTAAGATACTTGTAGCTTAAAGTATAAACATTCATGGGAGAGCGGGAGGCTTGTTATATTACCATAGAGCCTCAAGTGACTGAAATATAATTTCCAAAAAATTCTTATTAAATTCTCCATCACTCCAGCCACGATACCAAAGTACCTCCCTATACCAAATCTCCCTATACCAAATCTCCCTATACCTTTCCATACCAATTGCACCAAAAAATGTATACGCCCTCTCCACGAGTACACCAACAAACCCAGCGAGTTCAATTGTGATCGACCGCGTAGTTCTCACTGAAAAAAATCCCAAACATCACCTATTCGGTTCTTCCGCGATGTACCTTTGAAGGAGACCTCTGTGGAATCGAATCCAGCATTTTCACGCTAAAAATAAGCAGCCTCTCTCCTCGCGTGTAATTAAATTCGCCGAGTGAGAACGCGGCGACGCGTAAATCTCCGCACACCCGCCGCGCAACATCTGCGACATTGTGCGTTCGCGGTTTTACGAGCTCGTATATACGTCTTAAACCCTTGTAATCCGCTGCCGCTGTTGCTCACACGAAACACGTCGGGGATACCAGTAAAACAGTACTCGAGTTTAAAAAAAAAGAAGAAGAAAAAGCTGTTAGCCGGAACTTTCTCGCTGACGCGACTCTGTCTCGCGGAATCGAAACATGTAACTCTCTGGGTCAGTATCTATGGACTTCTGCATTAAATTCGTTCAAAAATTTGGTGGATTCGGAGCTGCACACCGGGGTAGAAGTACCCCGGGTATTAATGATTGGTTTTATAGTGGACTAGTAGGGAGACTAGTGGCGCCACCTGGAATGACTGTGGCGCCGTTAGTTCGTGTACCCGCCGTGCCCTGACGTTGAATCCTTTATTATAGCCTTGAAGGATAAACTTCCGAGTGTGCAGTAGCTTTAAATCAATTTTTTGACAGCTCTGTTCGAATCGAAAGTATCTTCTTACCTGGCGAAGTGCGTAAATGCTTACAATTAAAATTTAATTTATTTATTTCGTTAACTCGATCTCCGCTGTTGTAAGTAAACGTTGAATCGAGCCTGGAACGATGTCAATTTTTAATTGTCGGCTCCCTAGCGCGTGGAACGACCGCGCCAAATTTAGGTTGTCGTTTTCCTAGTGTCCCTTCCGATCGTGCCCGACGACCCAGATCGTCGATAGGAAAAATCGCATTGGCGTAGCTGTACGGGAGCGAAAATCGGGGCACGCAAGCGCCAAAGACGGCCAAAATCATTGGCGGCGCTGCAACACCCGTTTTTGTTCGTGCAGGGGGGACACGGACCAGCCGATTTGGAGGTTAGGGTCGCAATACGGCTGGGGAACGCTTCGAGGCCGGTCCCGCGTCGCGAACATACTCGGAGTTAGGGTTACCGGCACCTCCGTGCAACTTGGACTTATTGTCAGTCAGTTTCTCGCGCGGAGGATCTTTAATATCGTTGTCGATCATTTTATTTTGCCAAGAACATTTTCGTTTATTCGTCAAATATTTTTCACTTTTTGCAACTAGTTAGTATATTATTTGCTATTAAAAAGATACAAGGAGGTACCCTTCAAAGGTTATATATATATTGGATATGATTATTCTGTTTTCGTTATTTATTTTTAAAATTCAGATGAGTATTAAATATTGCAGTTCTAAATGTTCCTGACCATATCAAATACGATGATCCTGTTTATTAATTTCGAAAATACTTACTCGTATCAAGTATGAACGTAATTTAATAAAATCGTGAAATCCTGTCCTTATCAACATAAAAGAATCCCGTGTACACCAAAAATCGTAAACCTGTGTTCGTCGTTCATTTTTTTAAAATTTCTCTCGCGAAGAGGCGTCTCTATAGGGTGGCCGGTTCGCGTAGAGTCGTCCCTGATTTTGTGTAACCCCTCCCGGAACAGTGGCTACGCTCGAGAGCAGGCCTTTGTAGCGAGAGGATGGCACAGTGCCAAAATCACTCGGCGCAGATCCCCTCGTATCCGCGGCTACCCTACTAGCGGACCTGCGAAAACCAGCCACGAAGACCACGTTCCATTTATTGTCCGCTTAGAAAACGTACGACGCCGACGCCGAAATAATCGAAGGACGCCCAGCCCGCGGAAAGGTCATGGATGGATGCCTCTCTTTCTTCATCTCGAGCTGAGAAATTTCTCTTCCCCATCGTTTCATAGGAACTTGGAATCTAATTGGCTGCTGAAGGATCTCGGAACGTTAAGGGGCGCCATGAACTTGGAATAGTTGAGTAGAACATCCGCTATTAGATATATCGAATCTTCTGGGGGTAGCTTCGAGACTTCGTTGGCGTCTTTGTAGAGGGTGTCCTTGGGTGGATGCGCAGTTTTCAAGATTCGAGTCAAGTTTTCTTCCAATTTCTGAGTATTCAAGGCACTCCAACTCCCCTTCTTCCAATTTCTGAGTATTCAGAGTACTGCAACTACCCTTTTCCCAATTTCTGAGTATTCAGGGCACTCCAACTCCCCTTCTCCCAATTTCTGAGTATTCAGAGTACTGCAACTACCCTTTTCCCAATTTCTGAGGACTCGGGGTACTCCAGATGCTCTTCTTTTAATTTCTGAGTATTCAGGACACTTCAACTGCCCTTCTTCCAATTTTTGAGGATTCGGGGTACTCCAGATGCTCTTCTTTTAATTTCTGAGTATTCAGGACACTCCAACTGCCCTTCTTCCAATTTCTGAGGATTCGGGGTACTCCAGATGCTCTTCTTTTAATTTCCGAGTATTCAGTGTACCCCAACTCCCCTTCTTCCAATTTGTTGAGGACTCGGTGTACTCCACCTATCATTTCCTCGATCAGTTCTTTTCCTCCTCTGATTCAGCCATCGATCCATCCAGCCATAAATTTTAGAATGATCGGATCACGAGAAAATATGTCACCCTCCACGGATGATCGTCCAAAGAGAATTAAGGGTGTAGCTACCGGTGTAGGTCACCCCCCTCCCGAAGAACTTTTCTCCCATCGAAGTTCAGATATCGAGTTTCGTGCATCGAATGCCATGATAGTTATGGGAAATTTCCTTGTATTGTTTTTTCAACTCTCAGACGAGCTGGGAATACCGAGGAGGCATTAAACATTCAGGACCATCATTTGGGGCGGAGATACAAGTTTATATCTTTCTCGCGGCGTTATCAGTCATGATTATCGAATTTCGTGCGGGGGGAGTTAAAATTGTCGGGTAACTTTTCAGCGCCCATTCACAAAGAAACGTGAGCGTTGAGGTAATTCCCAGCTCTGTCTGTTTAAGTAGGTTAGGCGAATCAATGGTTCAGAAATGGAAATTATTCGTTCAGGGTAGGTTTCGTTGATGAATCTTCCAGTTGGTTACGGAGGGAAACTCCTTTTCTATATTGGTACATTCCTGTTGCATTTTCATACGAATAAGTGTAATCAATTCTTACATTTTTTTTAAAAACACGTTACCATACTATTTCTATATTTTATTATATTTTATATACTCTATTCTATATTTTAATAATTAAACAACTAGCTTCCTGACATTTTTTTGTTAAGAATGACACTCTTATTTACCAGAAGACATCGCAGAATTGCTTTGAAAAAAAAAAAAGAAAAAGGTTTTCGAGTGCAAGGGGTTAACATTCTTCCCCTATTCTATTTTTATCGCGAGTTCAACGAGGCATCCATTGCGCGTTCAAATCCGATCAGCGATTTCCAATAATTAATTCGAACGTTGCGCACGGGGGCGTCGGTGTTGGCAAATTCGGTTGAGCGTTATTGACTCGAAATTCGCGATTTTACGCAATCACTCGTCCCCGTTTAATGAAAAAGACTCGATTGTCCGGCGAACCTTGATATTACTTTGTAAACTTTCTTATCATCCGGGAACAGAGCGCTCGTTTTCCTCGCCGGGATACGATATTGATAAGCGGGAATGCTTTACAGATCGAACAGTGGAAAGCGGTTCGATAGGTCACGGCTGCGAGACGCGCATCGAATGACGCAATTTGGGGAGGGAAAATTTTAGGGGAGTCCTTCCGATTCGCGCTCGTCCGTGACGTTGGTGGATATCGAAGGATCGCGGAATTTCGGTTATTCCATCGACGATACTTTGAGAAAAATACACACAGAAACATCTGAAGCTGACTTTTTAAGGGAGGCGAACCACATTTAACACGTTTACTGCCAGATTAATACTCCTGAAAATTTCTACTGCGATTAAGTTTCGTTTTCAGACTACTGGAAACTACATAATCAAACATTTACTGTGGCATCTATTTTCACAACTTCGTCGAAGTTTAAGAATTTCATTCAAATTTATTTTCTTTGTTACTGAACATTCAGAATTAATTTTGTTTGTTCTTGAGTGAAAAGCACTGTCAGTACTGTCGCCCATATATGGGTGACGTGGCGATCAACGTGTTAATATGGGGCAAAGAAATCGATCGAGTAAATGAAAATTTTTGTCGAACACCAAAATACACGCATCTCGGTCAAGTATTGTTAGTTCTGTATGCAACATTGAGTACGTTAAATTGTATTTATTATATTGTTGCGCCGGGGGGTTGAAGCACGAGAATTCATTTTATTTAAATATAAAGTTTATTAACAAACTATAACTTTTAAACAATATAACGATAACGTAACGATAATCTTGGAGACTTATAACGAAACGTCTTCTCTCAATGAAGTCTCTCGAATCGCTCTCTTCTATTTTAAAAGTTTGCCGCTTCCTGGCAACCGGAAGCGCGGGAACATCTTCACACCGTCGCGACGATGTAGCTCGGAACTATAGTGCGGCATCTTCATACCGTCGCAACAATATTTATATCGCAAGTGGACATTTCGTGGATTTTACGGATTTTCCGAGACAATTTCGTTGCTTCTCGCCGAAACTTCTCACGCTTGTATAAATTTCCACCCCTTTTCGCGCGTTCCCCGTCCTTCCCTTGTTTCGTTTCGAGTAGGGGCCACGTTTCCTCGAGGCTGGAGCTCACTCGAGTTCTTCCCTACCTCGACTCCGAAGTTCCACGGATTCGAAAGTTCCAAATCGGATAAGGAGACGCGGGAAAGAGGCGTATTATTCACCGCGTATTACGCCCCGAAGATTTCTCCGTCGACGGAATTTCATTCCATGTGGTCGTTTCGCTTGGTGAATCGTTGATATCTCGTCGGAAGGAATGACGTATCTATCTATAGAATGTAAGAATTTTACTCGAGTAAAAAACCCTTCTCTTTCTTACTTCTCGAAGAGGCTGCGTATTTAGAGTAATTCTGGATATTGCTGGCTTGGAATAATTTCAAATAATCTTTACTGAAAATAAATCCAGATACTTTCCGTTTCGAATAATTTTTTACATATATATTTTCTGCTGAAAATCCTACTACTTTGAACGAACGAATGTAGCATCGCAAGCTTGCCTGATCCAACAGATTAGGGACTATATAATATTTAATATTAATTCACATTAGAATTGTTCTCAATTAAAATCTGTATATATTCCATTCTAAAACAATTCTATAAATATGTATTGAAAATCTCACTATTCCGACTAGATATATTCAGCACCAATAGTTTCATTTTAATTTCTATTACAATTATTTCCGATACTACATCGCGACCCTGACACACGGTACGTTTCACTGAACCCAGCTGAGATTAAGGATCGTTCCTCGCAATTTGGGGCACGTGTCTATTTACAATATCAACGAGGCCGGCTCTTCGTCCTTAAGTGATTGGCCAATCCCCGAAGTTCGATTAATTCGCCACCGATTCCTCTCGAGCGAAATTCACAGTTTCAGAGGGTCGTTGGTTCTCGATCGATCAGCGTTTAGGAACGAAGGGCCAGGGAGGCATTGGAAAAGGGTCCGTTTTCAAGGGAGGGGTGTAAAAGTTCTCCAGGCGAACGATAATGCTTTCAACGGGGACCACAGTGGTGCCCAACCGCTCGATTATAGTCGATTTTCTTTGACGTTGCTTTTGATATTTTATCTTTCACCCAACTGCCAATATTCGGAGGCTGTGGAAACGAGTAAAGATTCCGCAAGGTATACTTTAATAAACGTAGAGTTATAACTGCACTCGTGATAGTGTAGGAAATCTTAACGACCATAATCGAGCAAAGAAGTCTTCGCAGAAGATCAGAGCACTATCATTTGTTGTTTTAGACTATATGTCGTACTAGTGTCTCGGTATTATTAGATACCTCTTGGATGCCAGTGTCCTATTTATAGGACATGTCGTAACTGAAAAAATATCAGGGTAAAGAGGCTTGCTAGAGTAAAATAAAATTTTTACGACCGTAGATTCGAGTCATCCTCAAGCCTGGAATGATAAGGATTGAAACATAAAAGCGTAAAGATTGATTAACCCCGGGCTAGTTTTAAAGAGAGACATTTTATTAGGGAGAAATTTCTTTTTCCTTTCGACGAGAGATGAATATCAATATATTTTGATACTCGATGAACCAGTCTAGGGGTTTGTTTAATTTTTGGGGGTAAACCGGAATTCAGAGGTTAAATCTTTCCTTAATTGAGAACGAAGACTCTCGCAACAGAGTTCCGTTGAACTCCCGAACCTAACCCTCGTTAGCCGAGCCCGTTGTTATGGTAAGAGGGTCGTACGCGTTCGCAGGATGTCACAGGGGTTGTATTGTCCCCCGCAGGCGAGCATTTTTATTTCCCGTCGGAGGAGAGAGCGCTTTTTACACAGACCGACTCTCTCGTTTCTCGAGCACAATACCGGCGTAGTAATCTGAACGGTTATTCAGGGGGAGGGGGTCGCATCTACCCTCACGGTTCAAGAAATCGTGTCGACTTCGGGATTTCCTCTCTGGCGAGTCATCCACTCGTGTCCGTCCATTTCGTTGTCGATTGAAGGTATGGAGCATTTTTCAGTGGAATGTAAAGTGGTAAAAGGACAGAATGGAAATCGATAGGAATTTTGTTCGGCTCAACTGCTCGTAAAATAATTGCTGATAGTATTTCATTCGGAATTACTTTGTGTATTGTTTTATTACGTACTGTTTTATACGGTAACGAGCTTTAGGAATCCACACGCAGGAAACTCCACCCTTTGAGATCTCAAGTAACGAGGTCCACGTGCAAGGACTCGACACTTTGAGATCTCAAGTAAAGGGGTCCACATGCAGAGACTCCACGCTTCGAAATCTTAACTAACGATGTCCACGCGCA
>NC_071983.1:6366285-6427324 GCF_026283585.1 Hylaeus volcanicus | reverse complement strand
TAACGAAGTCCACACGCAAGGACTCCACGCTTTGAGATCTCAAGTAATGAGGTCCACGTGCAAGGACTCCACCCTTTGAGATCTCAAGTATCGGGCTCCACACGCATGGACTCCATTGCTCAAATTCACTGCACTCAGATGTTCCATTAGCATTACATAGTTACTACCAGATAAGGGATGAATCATATTAAACTCTTGCCACCTATTCTAAACAATAAAGCTCCTCTTTCACATTGCCTCGCCATCTCAAAAAGAGTCGATCGTCCGATATAGATTTGCAATTATTCGCAGAACAATGGCCATGTCCCCCAACTCTTCCTCCACGAAATACAATGTCCTCCTCGAACAACAGTTTAAGACGCTTCCTCGTACCCTAAAGAAACGAAACGTCCAACCGATAACAGTCGACGCGTTATCAGCGCAGTCGCGAGCCGGGGTATCTTGTTATCGAATTCGATAACGTCGCCGAAAGTTCTCCAGAAGCCAACGTTGTTTATTATGTCCGCACGGCAACACTGAATATTCGACAAAGCCTCGAAAGTTTTCTCGTTAACCCGTCGGTGTAAAAAAAAAAAAAAGAAAAAGAGCCCAGAAAGAAAAGTGCCCTCCCTCTCTCAAGTGGACAAAGGACGAGCGGAAGAAAGAGCGGGCGCCGGGGTCGGAACGTCCACCGAAAATTAAACTCGACTTCGAGCGTTTCGCGCTGTTCGACTGGATATCGCAAACAAGTAATTAAAAGTTCTGGCTGGTCGGTTGGTTCGTTTGTCGGAAACGGAGGCTGGGGGTATCGCTAATCGAATTCGTTTCCCGTTGAAAATCCAGGCGAACGAAATAAAGGAACCGCTGGCATTTCGTCAGGTCATTTCGCTTTTCCAAGTTTCGCTCCGTTCTGTTCGTCGCGTTCGGGGCAAATAGTTCTCTGTGCTTTCGCGGACAGCTGAGGCCATTTTTAAAAATTGAAAGTTGTCAAGCTTCTTGGAGAACATTTAGATTCTAGTTACAATCGTCGAAGCGGGAGTATGTACATGGAATATTTTGCTTTGTTTACAAAGTTTTGTACTACGCAATCTTAGTTTCCGTTATATGAAGACAAAGTATACAGAGGAAAGAAAATCCGTTCACCAGCCAATATATGTACTTTAAGGAGTCGAACAAATTCAGAGTTACATCTGGGTTAGCTCTCGAGAAGAAGGAAAGTAAAATCCATTCACCAGTGAAAACTCCTCAACATAATTCAAGGAATTGCGCAAATTCGGGATTGGCCTACGCTCTATGGAAACGTTATTCTACTCCCAGACACGTTCGACGTCGATTCCAAGCTGGAGGATTAGACAAAGAGACGTCGAGTGCCTCGATGAATCACTTTATTCGACAAAAGAAGAGAGATTCCCGCTCCCGGTTCCGATCCAATAGTCCCTATAAACGATTCTTCCTCTCTTCCCACAAATTTTCCGCAAGCCTCTCGTGCGCTCGGTGAAAAGCCCAAGGGAAACTCGTCCTGGCGAGCAACGAGACCGCCTGCTGCTGCATCTGCCCGTGGCAAAGGCGCAAGACGGTCGAGGTTTACCTTTATCTACGTCTTCTGATTCATCGAGATACAAATCGCCGTTCGAACAAAGAAGACTCTGTGGCGACAACGATCGATAAGACTTTTCCGCGTCGGAGGAAAGTCGTATGGAACTCGAACGGTGAACCTGGTAAATAAAAGAAACTGGGGCAGCGTCGTTCGACTGGAAGGAAAATTTCGTTCGAGTTTTCGGAAGCTGGTGGAACGAGATTTTTCAATTTCCTGGCGTGTCGCGATCTTTCGTTTCTATATCGTTCGCCCCGGGAGACAGAGGCCTCATTTCCTGTTGCGGCTGAGAAAAGAGAAGTACGGCTGGTCCATTTCGCGGCTTGGCACGGTTGGTCAGGATTCGTTTCGACCACGACAGAAGTAATTAATCGATTTCGATGGAGGAAGCTGCGCGGAGAGAAATAGTGGATAGCTATTTCGCGCAAGAGCGAGATATTTTATAAATAAAATTTGCACATTTGTCACGGTAAATTCGTGGAAACGTTACCAACGAATTTGTGAGCTCCTCTCGTTGAAAACGAGCCCAAACACGACCTCGTTCGGACTACATTTAACACCGCGTGAATCAAGTTATTCGTAAAAATGTCTCACCGTGTATAAGCGAAGTAGTTCGAATGGGGTCGTGTTTGGACTCGTTTTCTTTGGAAGAACCTCACCGATCTATCGATAATATTTTCGCAAAGATATACATAGAATGTATGTTTGTTTTTATCGCATTCATACTTCTGCAATGTTTGTCGAGGTTTCCTCGATATCAGTAAATTATTTTTGCCGTCGTACGAGCAAATTCTGGCCCATTCTGCGTGGCCTGGAATCAATACCGTCTGCAGGAGATAAGGACGTTCTTTGGAGCGCCCGACTGTCGAGAAGGATACGGTTGGGTACGACGTGAATGAGCTTGCGCGTTGCGTGAGATACCCCAGCGACAGCGAGAAGGTGGCGAGACGGGTACTGGCAAACACAGAGGAAGGAGGCGAAAGAGAAGCTGTCTCTAAAGTAAATAGAGTAGAAAGGAACACGGTGGGAGGAGCAGCGAGAAAGTAAGACACAGGGTAGTGCGGCAAATAGACAGAGCGAAGGGTAAATATTACCTATTACATGTCAAATTGAAACAAACGAGGGGAATACGTAGCACGAACATGGTTAAATGGTTTGTTAAGAGTTATCTCTTAATCACAAAACTCTTCGTATGAAGAGCGGAAAGGAGGTAGAAAGTGTTTATATCAGACAGAAGATCCTTAAGTCATTACGAAATGTCGAAGGGATACAACGGGTCCGAGATAAAAACCAGGAATAAAGTAGCAAAGAGAAAACGAAAGAGCCGAGGAATGCGGTGAAAATCGAGCGCAGAAAGCGTAGAAAGACCTGAATAAGTAGAGAGAAAATGGAGCAGCGGAAAATAAATGAAACAAAGAGAACCGTCGTAAAACAGAATCGAACATGGACCAAGGGAAGTTTAAATTATCGCTGCTAACAGGAACGGGCTCGATCGCGAAAGGAGCTCCGATAAATAATTCCCAAGCAGCTCGCGCAAGGAAAAATTCCTCCTCGCCGCGATAAGGTTAATCCGTTAAACGAGCCGAAATAATTTCAGCTCCTCGGGTCCGTATTCCAGGATTATCGCCGCTCGTCGCGAGGCTGTTATTGCCTCCGCACCCCGCTGGAAAATAGAAATAGCTGGGAGGTGTCCGTGAGTAGCTGGTTGCCACCCGATGAATCCCTATAAGCTTCTGGAACGGTTAAAATAAGGATGCTACAATTAAAATAAAAATGTTTCATTTGCAAGTCGTCGTAAGTCGCTGCTATTTTATTATTCAAGGTTCTTGGCGTTCTTTGCAGTATAAGTAGCAAAACCTTTACTTCCAGAAGATAGCATCTTATTTATAGGGCAAGCAGCTTCGATGAATTTCGTACGAGCTCGCAGAAAATAATTTTCTGCGTAGAACTTGTACTTGGAACCTCGGAGACTTCACTTGATCTCTACGATTTACCAACACCACTCGTAGGGACCAACCAAAATTCAACGAAAGAAAACAGTGGACAAGTTTTCTTTAGATTCTCCAGAAAATTAGAAAAATTCGCACCGGTTAATTTATTGCCTCGAGATCCTCCCGAGCCATTGGACAAGCTTCCTCGTTCCCTCAGTTTCTCTTTCGTAATTTTAGCGTCTAGTTTGAAATATCTTGGACTCCGCGTAGGATCCTCGAGGAGCGAAAATAAAAATAGACCACGGACCGCGGTAGGGTGGAATACGAATTACGTGGGGGGTTCGCGTCGCCCCCGCAATGGCAGGAAGAAACTTAACTCGCGAACACGTAAGAATGATTAATGTTAGTTATTTCCAACGCAACGGCTCCGCTCCCGCGAAGAAACCAACGCGTTGGACGAGCCACGGAGATGGATATAGCAGCCTCATAAATATACGATGCGCGTCTCATTGACGGATATGCAGCTTCGCTCCTGTTCGATGAAAAAATAATCTCCCGAGCGGCCGTCCTCGTCTCCGCGATGCCAAAGACCGCGTTAACGAACACGGAAAGACTGTTCGAGCATCGGAATAGCAATCTTCGAGCCGCGTACGTCGCTTCTGATGCGAACAGTGTCTTAATTCTTCTTCGGAAGCTGGATTTCTCGGGAGTTAGGTGTACAGAATCGGCTCTCGATACAACGATATTCTTACCACTGTCGGGGTCATTACTGTCTCTCGACGTTATTTAATGTAGGTGCATGTTGTTTGTTATAGGAGTAGATTTAAATAATTGGTAGTAAAAATAACATTTTCATAAATATAGTTTTGTGAGAGTGTTACCAATAAATTGGCGAGGTTCTTCCGATGAAAACGAGCCCAAACACGACCTCATTCGGAGTACTTTACTTATACCCGGTGAAACATTTTTACAAATTATTCGAATTGCGCGTTATCAAAAGTACTCCGAATGAGGTCGTGCTCGGGCTCATTTTCAACAGAAAAATCTCACAAATCCATTGATAACAATAACGATGGTTCGAATCCGTGCTTAGTCGATGCACGTCTATTAAACACGAATCGAAATATCAATCTGTATCCATCGGAATCATGTTCTAACTTACACTCCGCACCAATCGCACCGTTCTGGCCGAGCAGAACCCAGTTCACCGCCAAGGTAAAGGTGTATATTCGTTCCACGTATTATCGCATTGTCGTAAAAGCCGCACGGGCGGATGCGCATTGTTTGTCGGGCGTCCGTTACGGCCGGCTCCACCGGAGCTTTCTTTCCAAAAAGTGTCGGAACCGATACGTCCTGTTGGAATGACGATCACGACCACGCGCGGCCCAGGGAAGCGGCCTTCCTCGGACAGAAATAAAGTCACGTTCCAGAGGAGAAATACGAGCGACCCATGCTGAATTCACTTGTCGTTGCCACATGCGTCGCTACTGGATGCCCACGCATAGGCGAGCCAATCGGTCGCGCCGCGATTCGACCGGCATGCGGCCGAGTTCCACGAACGCAATGGCCGCGGCCACCAGTGCCGGGAAAGGGAACTCGGGGCTAATAGACCGTGGAATAAATAAATAAACTGGTCGATAGCGAATTCGTCGGAGATGTTTCGTTACCGGGATTTTTCGGAGCCCCGGGTACATTAGGCACTAATCGTTTCTTTATTTTGGTAATTGAAAGTCGAGTCGATACGTATTTGGGTCGTAGGCGAAGTAGGAGTCTCTCAGATATACATGTATAATTAAGAAGATGGAGAGGGATTATACGATAAGAAACACTGGTGGAGAATTTTTAAAGAACCATCAGTTTTATTTGTCATCGAGGAATGTACGTGGAGTTACACTTTCGTTGTTTACAAATTTATCTTGAAATTGAAACGAACACGATAAGGATCCTTTTAAGCTTCCTTATCGATTAAGTAATCATGCGTTCAACGGACCAGGTCGCAGTCCAACATTGATCTCGCTTTCCTCGCTTCCACTTGTAAACGTGAAGCTTCCTGCGCATGGTGTCTCGTGGTATCAAATGCTCCTGGTCTCCACGAGTGCACTTGTTACTCGTGTGACGCAGCTTGATTGGTTCATCCTATGTACAGGGTGATTGTAGAATCTGGGACGCATCGCGCGTGTCTTCCGAATTGATCTAGAATAGAGGACAAAGTTAACAAATAAATGTTTCGATGTTCCACTCGTCGACAACTTGAGAGAGATTAGGCACATTAGCCTTTCAAGTGATTAGGTACATCGAGTGATTATTCGTCATTTATTTCCCCCGGTTTCTACATTGTTTGCAGCTTATTTTTCTTTTCCATCTTATTAACTATTCACTTAATGCTGAGTACTTTGAAAGCATGTAAATTGTGTAGCACAACGATGCTTAAAATTGCCCGAGAATCAGAGGTAGAAATTAGAGGCAGAGATGCTAGATGAATATTCCACGTTGGCGAGCAATTTAATTTAAACAATGGAGTGGAATTTCTCTGCAGTTCCTAGATCCTTCGTTCTTTCATCAGCTGGACACCAACAGCTCTATTCGAGCAACGGAACTTGAAATTCCTGGATTATCGCGATAGAAATTAGAGGCAGAGGAAACAACTAATTTACTTCGAAACAAGCAGCGCAATATCTTCTACTACTTAAATACTCCTCGTTCTTTTCTCAGCTGTACAGCTCTCTACAATCAATCGCATTTCAACTTCCTGGAATAGCATAGAGTCTAGGTAAATTTCGAATACCCTCGGTCGTTTACCAAAAGCATTCGGACTACTTTCGGTAACGCGTAATTCGAATAATTTGTGAAAATGTTCCACCGGGTATAAGAAAGTGCTCCGAATGGGATCGTGTTTGGGCTTGTTTTCATTGGAAGAACCTCAGCAATTTATCGGTAACACTCTCACAGAAATATATATGTATTAACCCTCCCAGTAACAGTTGTTTCATCTCCATTTCTACAATTTTGTAGAAATCTCTCGTTCCAACGTTATCAACCGTTCGCCAGGCGCTCAACGGTCGGAAGTTTCTCGGATCGTCGGAGCGGAAATTAGAGTCGGACAGACCGGTTCGGAGGGTCTTGGAGCTTAAGTCCACGTGTTCGCGGTCAGGGCTCCTTTATGACCCGTTTTCGGTCTCTCCCGGGGGGTATCGATCACAGGCTCTTCCCGCGTTAAATACAGTTTTCCGCAGTTCCCAGGAGAAGCGAGACCGCAGAGACCTCCGTAGTCGCGATGGGTCGCGTCGAATCGAGGATACCCGCCTCCAAAGTCGAGGAGGATGTCCTATCTATCCTCCAGCGAGGCCTGGGCACCAGTCGATGGTAAGGTCTGGTCAATTGGTGTGAACGTACTCTGCGAACGCGTCCATTCTGGCTCGGGGGCTTGGGAAGAGCCCCTTTAGAAACGTTCCACTGGCAGCGGGCCATCCATTAATACGAATTAGAGTATTTAACTCGGTGAACAAGGAAGAGACGGAGATAGAACCGTGGAGGAAACGGTGGGACGGGGGGAGAGGATGAAGGGGAACGAGAATGGAAACGGTCGAGATCGCGAGGCGCGCTCCGCGGAAACAAATTGGCTTGAATCGCGACCGGAATTTCAGATCCATCGAAATTGGACGATTTTCCTTCCATTCGGCAGAGGGGACGGGGGCAAATGTACCAATTATCGATGCTGTTCCTTTTTTTCGCGTTTAGGACTTCGAACGATGGTAGAAAATCGAGGGAACGTTCGGAGGTTGTCTTGAGAGCGGGTTAGCGGAAACTTTATTCGTTGCTGCGTAAGTATGGAGGCCTTGGATGCGAGTCATTTTCATTTTTAAGTGAGGAAAATTACTAATCGCGCTGTGGGGTCCGTAGAATCAATCCCGAGTGATGTTTAAAGATAGTCTTCGAGATTGTTAGAAGTAGCTTTTGGCGATGTTACTCTATGGGATTCGATATGAAATATTCGTAAGAACGAAAGAAAAGGTAAACACGGTTGCGTTTATTACTTTGATTAAAGTCATTTAAATTGTTATTTCGTTGTAAAGATAGTCTTTGAAATCGTTAGAAATAGCTTTTGATGATGTTACTATGTGGGATTTGATATGAAATATTCGTAAGAACGAAAGAAAAGGTAAACACGGTTGCGTTTATTATTTTTATTAAAGTCATTCAAATTTGTTGTACATGCAACAGATAAAATGTAACTTTCCTCGCGAAATTGTACGAGGAAGGAGAGCATTAGGATCTAGAAATATTATTCACCTTCCAACAGAAAATGGCTGATCGAAACTCACCCTCTGATTACAAGCGAGTCCCAAAATTTGGTCGTTATCGTGGTCGATTGCTCCCAGAGCCCTGACCGGCAACGACGAGGTAGCCTTCGAGGCCAGTGGGGCCGAGATTGAAGCAAACGGTCACGAATTGTTAAATAATGGCGATTTCGTCGCCCCCGCGACACGCACGGCGAATTCCCGTTCCCACTGGCCGCTCGCGTCGTATCGAGTAATATGACGGAATTGCAGCTCGTTGCAATCATTAAGCTCTTCACCCGCCGGCTGTAATTTATTTCGCTGTCTAATAAAAGTCGCTCGTCGAGGAATCACCGATAGGATCGCCAGCGATCGCACACCGGAAGAATTACGTTTACCCTCGGGTAGATCGAAGACGAGCCACTTCCTCTCCGCGTCATTATTTTCAATTCCGTCTTCTGCGATGCGAAGTGATAGACCTCTGCGAACATCGTAAGTGAATGTTCCTCGTAGCTCGTTGTATCAGATTCCTCAACGTTTCGACACTTTCAGACTTTCGCCAGGATCAACCATTCGCAAGGATCACTTTGCTGTCTATGTGGAGCATGGATATTTATATCCAACGATGCACAAAGCATCCCATCGTGAACATTACACATACAGATTCCTCAAAGGTTCTTGCATCAAATTTCTCACCATCGGGACACTTCCTACCTTATACCCTCCGCCCTGCGAATAATCAGAGATCACTTTGCTGCGTATGTCCATCATGATATCTAAACATTTATTTCCAGGGATACACGATGCATCCCATCGTGAACATCCTACATGCACACACCTTAAAGCTCATTGCATCGTATTTCTCATCCTTTGCGCACTTTCCACCTTCCACCATGCAGATAATCAAAGATCACTTTGTTACGTGCCCCATCCAGAACTTATTTCGGAGATCATCCCGATCCAGCGCGATATCTAAACGCTTCGCTCCATGGATGTACGCATTAGCAGTTACATCCCCATGCTCGGCGTACGCTTCCTCCTAGGGGCATATTGCGCTTATAATTGCGTACTAGTTTACGTCTGCAGATTCAGCGGCTCAGACAATAAGCGGCTTAGGTATCTTTCTATGATGCTTGTTCTATCTCCGCCCTGACCTCCCCCGGTTTCGTGTCTCCACCCTCTGGCTGTCCCTTTCTGGCTCTTCCCGTCTCCGTCTCCCCCGGGGTCGTCCGCTATTGATTCCAGGTTTATTCTTGGCGACCCGGTCGCTTTGCTGTCGTCTAAACATCGAAAGCACCGGGCCGGAATATCCGTGACGGATTTCAGACGTTTCAGTGTCGCAGCCTTCGAGTAGCAGCGACAGAACGAAACATAGTACACCACGATAGGACCACATTCCTCCTAGGTTCTTTCTTTCGCGTGGCTAACGGTACATTCGGTTCTTGGGACGACCTCGAATCGCATCTTTGGAGTAGCAGCTACGGAACAAAGCATAGTAAAACCATATTCCTTTCGGATTCGTTCTTCCGCTTTCCTAACAGTACATTCGAACACCTGACCCAACCTCGAATCGCAACCTTGGAGTAATAGCGACAAAGCAAATCATACTAGGTGACAATAGGACCACGTTCGTTCCTAGGCTCGTTCTTCCACCTCCCCAACAGTACATTCGACACGACATTGGAGTCGCAGACGCAGTATCGGCATTATTGACCACGATCGACGTGCCTTCCAACCCCCGGGGTTTATAGTCTGCGCAGATCGTATGTCGAATTTGCATGTGCCGTTAGTCCGTCGACAGACGAAGGTCCTAGCTGGCGGAATAAATTTCCCTTTCCGCGGCGGCAGCCCGTTCCGCGGGCATTAATAAATTAGCATTACAAGCACGCGCTAAATTTCCATCTAACGACCCGTTTAATGGGTCCGGTGACTTGTTACTTACACCGTGTTTCAGCAATTAAACGTCGCGCAAAACCCGTGATCCGGGATATTGAATCCACCCCCGACGTCTGAAGACGTTGGACGGTCGGCGCGACCTTGCAACACGTAGCAATTCAGAGACACGCGACGGAAAGTTTTCATTTCTTTTTTTTGTCTTCGAGTTCTTTTGAATTCCTGAAGAATCACGATTCCGAACGGTGAAAACGATACAGGTGTCCCGCAGACAGGCATTGTCGTGCAATTAACGCTTCTTTCTCTCGAGCGACCGCGCTACGTACCGTAATTGCAATTCAAAGCGGCGATGACTTGTCACTCGCGTTGCTTCTATTAACGTTATCTGTGTCGGATGGTAATAGAGCTATTACAAGACCGCGCATCAGCGCAAATAAAACGCGACGCTAATAACGGCGAGCCGAGACAGAGAACCGTGGATGAATCGTCGCGATTCAAACCTCGCCAAACAGGTGCGAACATATTCCTCTTCCTAATCAGGTAGCATTCATGGAGGAGAATATCACAGAGAGTTTATCTCTATTGTTGTTCGTATTAGCGTTGTATAAAGTGAACCAAATGCAGTAGGAGACCGCGGTTCGAGTTAGGAAACCTTACCAAGCAAGTGCAAAAGCACCATCCTCTATTTCCCGTCCAAAATTATTTATCAAAGCATGGAACGAAATTCACAAAGAACTAACCTTTTGTTCGCGTTAACGTGACCCAAATAAACCCATTCGAACGTCAATGCAAGCAAGCCAACTCGCTCAAATAATTAAAAACATGTCATTCTGCTTTATTTCCAGACTGCAAACTTTCAACAATGTCTTTCAAACAAATGTACTCTCCCACGAGGCAACGCGATAATTTATTGCCTACGACGTAACCAGCAGCCCCTTCGATCCCCGTTTAAATATTTGACCGTTAATTAGCACGACACTATGACAAACTCCCAAACCGCGGCGCTAATAACGCTAGGTGAGCTATGACAACAGAGATCACCCCGGCTAAACGTCCCCTACGTGCGTTCACCAACCCTGGAGGAGGTTGCCCCGAGTCGTGTTCTCCTGACACCAGGAGTAAAATTTTTCCCAAAATTCGATACGTATCAAAGATTCCTCGTGCCACCTCTTCTCGTATCATGTTCTCCTGATACCGCGAGTTATTTTCTGGCCGGAAATTTACACTTAGTATCTGGATCTGATGAGAGGTATGGAGGTGGCGAACGAAAGCAGAGAGAATGAAGAGAAATTAATGGAAAATGTACCAGGAAATGAAAGAAAATTCAGGGGAATGTGTCATGAACAAAAGGAAGTTAAAGGGCAATGTGTTAGGCAATGAAGGGTAATTGAAAGGTAAATTTATAACTATAATTATATCAAACCTGAGTACCTCACATCAGCAGCCATCCTCCAGGCAACACTTACCGTGTACATGTCGCAGACTTTAATTCCAGACTCTACGAGAGCTACCTAAGCAGTCACTTACCAGCACATGTATTTTACCGCGTCATTATTTGAAGAAGTAAGAGCGAACATGGTGTTTCATCGCTTGGTGTCGGCTGGTGCTCGTTCACCGTGAACAACTCGGCATGGGACGTTAGAAGAAGGCGTGTCCAAGCACGCAGAGGCATACCAACGATCATTGTACTCCTTCAATGGAAGGACATAAAGCATATTACCTGCTACTGCTGTAAAGCAGTGAAAGTAGTGATTCAAGACGCACAGGAAAACCGCGTACAACGGCACGATGATGCGATCCACATCGATGGCAAAACAAGCAACTTATACCCTGCGGAAGACGGTGCCGATATTGCACCCTGTTACGTCATCGCGTTTTAGTATCGCGTTTCTATTGCGTCACAACAGCGTCAGCTACGTACGTCAATACAGTGGCCATGCGGGTGTCTCTCTGCCCCTTTCACATAGAGATTTTCCCTGGCGTTAGACAGTCCCCCCAGCGTCCGACCAATCTACTGCCAGATCTGGCAGAGATGGTCCAAGCTCGAATGGTAAGGGTCCTTCCTGCATTATCCCGCGGTCGATAACGCTTCGTGGCACGCAGAGTAAACCAATGTAGATGCTGCTGATGAGAATTTGTGAATTAACACTGCTAGATAGGCTTCTGTAATTGGAGTACTATGTGTATATATGACTGGGGGTTCTTAGTGGATACAGACTCTAAGTGTTCGAGACTTTAAAGGGAGGTCAAAGTTTTGTAAGGAACCAGTTTGTAGGGCAAAGTCACTTACACGTGACTAGAGAGACCATCCAAGCTTCAAAGACCATATATCTAGGAATCAAACTTCTCAGAATCACCTTCACATATGACTATCCATCCTCACTCGTCCTTTAGCTTGAAAGCACCGCGTCTCGAGTAATTTTCCATCCCGAGTAATTTTCCATCCCGAGTAGATCCAAACATGGTCGAAAAGGGTCTAACGAGCTGAACGAAGAGAAATAAAAAAGAATACTGAAGAGCGTCACGCCTAAGGGAAAAAAGGGGGAAGACAATGGCGTCGAAAGGGAAGCTCCCTAGACGGAAAGACTCGAAGAATGAAGACCCGAGGAGATCCGGCTGTTGAAAGAGTCGCGATGAACGAACGGGGATCGCCAGCGAAGAATCGCCTCCACTCTTTTCACGCGTTCTTATCTCACGAAAGAGTAGTTCCATGCGCGTAGAAGACAGAATAATGGGGGTGGATGCGATTCCCACGACCTAATTACCCACGCGCGGTTGTGTGTCACCGGGTTAACCCACTTTCATGGCAAACCCTCTATTGTTCTTCCGGAGGAATAATGGAAGGACTCCTCAGGAACCTGGCAATTTAGCCTCCGATTTTAATAACGCGACCGTCCTTGGATTTAATTGCACCGATCCGCGGCGACCACAAAGAAGGAACTTTTTGTCGAGTTGTATCCACGGTTCTAAGAACTTGATAGGTTTTAGCCTTGTGGCTTTTTAATTTGTGGCAACATTGCTGCAAAAATCGGAGAACATGGTGTAAACCACCAAGCATCGGGATCCTAGACTTTACTTTCTACAACCTCAGACTACACGAAATGGTAATAAACCTTGACAATGGACCTTCCGAACGGGCCTTCTTAATCGAGATCCAAGACGCCGGAAATCGGTTGAGAATTTCTCGTGGGAACATCCGCGGTTATCAGCGTGATACGAGCAGCATCGCGCGAAATTGGCCTGGATTTTCCACCGCTGTTTGCTGGAGCGCATTGTTTCTCGTTGTGTTCCTGGTATCTCGAGGAAAAATTGCACCCGGCTCCTAATAAGCGGCTCAACGATTCCCCGTTGTCCGGCTTTTTGCGGCCGAGAGATTGGAGGAACCATCCGCGTAGGTTGCACAAGGAGGCCATTCAGAGCTTCCCCTACGGGAGCAGCAGACCGTGGCGACGTAGTTGGCAGGGTCTTATGGTTATTACGCGCGAAACAGAGGGATAAGAAGCAGGTTAAACGGGGTTTCCGAGAATCGAAGTCTTCCTCAAACGTTGGCGACTAGTAACGTTCACCTCCGTTAAAGCTCTACTCCGATGTTTACGTCACCTTTGGGATGATGGAGATCAGGAACACGTTTCACGTCGTACTCGATTAACGAGGACGTGATACCTTGTTGAAAAAGTTGCAAGATGAGTTAAATAAAACAAGTTCATTGTTTAAGAGGTTTACTTTGGATAGTATTTGTAAGACTGACTATTTTACTTAATACAAACATGTACATATATACATGCACATGCTTTCTGGAATAATATTTAGTCTACTCTGTACTTATTCCTAGTCGAGATTATAATTGCACACTGTCTGGAAATATATGCATACTTAATGAACTCTGAACTCGCTCGCTCTAAAAGACGTGCATTTCTTTACGAAGAACTATCATATATATATATATTCATGCACATGTTTTCTGGAATAATATTAAGTCTACTCTGTACTTATTTCCAGTCAAGATTATACCTGTACACTGTACGGAAATATATGCATACTTAATCAAGCATATTACAAATAACTCACTTAGTCACTGATTTCTATTTAATCACTTTCAAAGTAATCCGCATTGTTCACAATTTTCGCATGCTCCAAATAATTCGAGTACCTCTGATCTCAAACTAAATATAACGAAATTGTCCGTTCAATGTAAACTAGGCTCTACATAAACGTCGATAAAAATAGTAAACTCTAAATATTATCAGCTCGCCCACCTCTCGGATCAATTTTTTCGCTCGCGGTACTCGGGACTCGATATCCACCCTTGAAACTTTCAGCAGATTCTCCGTATCGACCTCTAAATAACGGATGTTTCCTCGAACGGTGCAGCTCCGCGGGATTGAGTTTTCGGGAAAAATGGCACGGCCGAGAGGGTAACAAATGGTCCCCGCGAACTTCGCGTTCCTCCGGCTCGCGTAAGGTCAGGTGTATATCCAGGGCAATCTCGAAAGACGACCGGACGTACAATCCGTAAGCTGTCCCGCGGGAGTTATGCCCGTCGCGGTTGTTTCTGTTGCGGTTGAGGAGAAATCGGCTCCATTTGCTGACTTTAAGGGCTGGCTGCCTCGAGACCGCTCCTCGGATCTGCATTCGTGGCGCTTTTCTTCTCTCTCGGGATTCCTGGGGACACATCGATCTTCCTTAGAGAAATTGTCCTTCAGGAGGACGGGGCAGGACGAGGTCGCGTTGCAAAACAGGGGAATTGCTTGAGGAAGTGAACGGAGTGAGGGATGGCGAGTCGTTGGGGGTGAAAATGAATTCGGGGTTTTGTTGGCGGAGATCTGGCCACCTAGGCGTCGGCTGTACAGGTGTTGACACCATGAGGAGTTGGATTATGGTAGCTGTAAAATATTGCTGCAAGATAAAGGCTCGAGAGGCTCGATTAGGGGTTGAGACTATAATTTGGGCTTTTGTTTTTGGAGATTTGGCCACTTAAGCGTTAGGTATACAGGTGTTGAGATTCTGAGGAGCATCAGTTGTAAAATTGAGGATTGTAAAAGGCGGTGCGAACAAAACTGGTGGATACATTGAAAGATGAGTCTTCAGAATTAATTGGATATTTGAGCATCTAGGCGTTAAGAACGTAAAGAATTATGTATCAGGGGTTCTTAGACATTGAGAACGTAGGAATTAAATTACGTCTATAACGTACCGCTATTCTCTAAGTTAATCATACTTCTGGTACCCCTGAAGACTCATCTCTTCACCTTCGTCATGTACTCTTCAGGTACCTAAGAGCATTCGTAGTTAAACTTGCACTGACTCGTTGGTAGGAAAAAAGGTTTGATTTAACAGAAACACTATCGACGAGTAGAACTTGAATATCAAGACTGGCCTGCCATAATTCATAGTATATCAACCAGGGAGCAGTCTGGACGTACAGACCCGTAATCATTCGTAGGGATTAATGATGCATACGTATGAAAATGCGCGAAGCGCCTAGCGCGTTGTTGACGCTGACAATGATCTATCTTACCCGGATAATAATTTCGCGAACGAAAACATCCATGAAACTTCACTCGGCCGACGTACACGCAATTTATGCCGGCGCAAATAATCTCCGAATGGAGCTTTCAACTGATTGCTGCACATCCTCTCATATAGGACGCCATCTGCTTGGCAATAATTAATTTCAGAAGCGAAACTGGGTCGCTGATCGATATTTCGTCGGCGGGGATCGAAAAGTACCGTCCATCGATCGCGAAATAGCGGGATTAGGCTTCCCTCGTCGAGACGATACACTTTTCCGCCTACGGATGCTTTCTCCATCCGCGAGTTTTTCTTTTATCGAACCAAGCTTCAAGGGGAGAGGGGTTGGTTTTCCTAGCATGTCGCTAATCGCCGCGCGTGCGACACGCGAGATGATTTGCGGCTTGTCCGCGCGGCATCCACTTTTAATACAAGCCATCGAGCCTATTTACCTTTCGCATTCGCGAGGAATGCATGCGGGCACAAATCATCGTCTCGTCCAACCGTCGCATTTAAAATGCAAAAATAAAGCCTGCGTTGTTTGGTCGGGGCTGCGATGGAATATTTATTTGAATTTTGCTCGCGTTCGATGCCGGGTCAGAGCTATTTAAAGCTCGGTCCGTGCTTCTTGCGCGGCCGATCCGACGCCTAGGTACCCCGCGGTACATACGAATTTCGATATCCAGACGCTCCGGCATCTGGCTGCTCCGAATATCCGCGCGATTCGGGAGCTAACGGGCTCGATACTTTGGACACTTACACCCGGAGATCCTCGCCGACGGCTACTCGGAGTCTCGGCACTCGAGTATACTTAGCTACTTCGACTAAACAGAATTCTTTTTCTACTTGCAGCACATGGTGCAGACAGGAATGGCTGCGCCCTACGGTGGGGGTGTCTTCCCTCCGCCGGTGAACGGCGTCGCGGGCGTCGTCGGGGCGGCTGGAGCAGCCGGTGAAGTGAAACCACCGCCTCCAGTCCCGGTCAAAGAAGAAAACACCGGCGCGCCCCAGCAACCGCCTCCCAGCGGGCCCCAGGTGCCGCAGCCGACAGGTGCTCCTCACCAAACGGCCCCTGGTGCACCGACAGCCGCCAGTTTTAGTCCGCCACCGCCACCGAACGGAGTGGACCAACAGGCCATCGTGAGTCGCTTCTGCAGTTACTTCTATTTGCCTTGTGTGCCGAGATTGGCTCGAGATCAATGCGATATACCGTGTAGCTGAAAGAAGGAAGTATTAGGTAGACTGGAAAGTAATGTCGTTTCTTTTACATTAAATCCAAACAAATTTTTGATAAATTTCTATTTTTAATTAATTATGTAATCGCCCTCGTTGTCAGCCTCTTGTCATCTAGTGTGCGAATTTTCAATGCCAAATCGATCAAAATCAATGACCTGATGAGCGATAGACAAGTATTTAAAATTCCAAAAACGAGATTACTTTCTAACCCAGACCTAATATAATAGTCTCTGGGAGGAAATCTTACCGTTCGTGGTTGATTCTGAGGGCTGGGATCAGATTTCTGATTTTGCAGAGTCTAGTAAGACCTAGTCCCTCTGAATGAGAGCTACCGAGTCGCGTTTGATTCTACTAAGAGACGAGATCAGAGATTTCGGTCTTCGCGAAGCCTAGCGTTCCCTCTGAACGAGAGATACCGATCGTGTTAGATTCTAAATACTTGTGTCTAAGATTCCAAGTTTTTCCGAAACCTTGTGTGGGGGTTGAATGCCTGTAGAGGAGTTTCGTCCTGGGCCTGCTAGTGCCTTAGACACCGGGATATTTGAAGTTCGGTCGGGAAAGGCTTGTATAGGAAAGTTAGGCGGGACTAAGTGCTTGTGGAAAACGCGATCCGCGAGTTTCCCTCTGGAGGTGAGGAGCGGAGGTGCCACCACACTTGTACTTCCCCTTAAACAGACATCTTTCGAGTACACTCCATTGCGAAAATTCTACAAGCATGGTCCTCCTGGACCAGGATGCCTCCTCGGTAACAAGCCTATGAAGGGCCACCACCTTGTCCCAAATCCATTCAAGAGGATATTCTTACCTAACAAGCGCCTAGAGAATAGTCCAGAGCCCCGGTCGAAGTAGGAACCTCGAATGCCACTCGAAGGACACAGGTTGCTCGAACAGGCTTTCGCGAAAAGAGGAACGAGGAGTCTTCCGGTGGATGTAGTGGCGAAACTCGACCTTGTATAACTGAGGTCACGAGACGCTGATTGGCTACTCGAATCGGTTTACCGAAACGACAGACGACGGGTCACTTCGTCGTCGTGTCCAGACTAGAGATGACGTGAACTGCTACTTTTGAATCACTCGTGATTCAATCACGTTCATTCTCACAATCACGATGATTTTTCACAGTGACTCGTTTCTGATTGGTAGAGAACATTCTTTTCACTTTTCACGAATTATGTTGTTCTTAAATTATATATGTATTATAATATGGTCTAAAAGCAAGGTTAATATAATTTTAATACAATTTAAATTTCACTCGTTAGTAGTTTCTTGAATTTCCGCGAGACAGCGAGACACAAACGATACAATTAATATGAACCGCTTCTGAAACGCCATCTTCCGGATTACACGGTCGTGATCGAAGATTTAATCACGACTGCGATCGTGATTGTGCGATCACCGTGAAAAATCACTAACAGTCATTTATAAATTTGTTTATAAATTTAACTAACAGTGATTTTTCACGTCGTCGCTAGTCCAAATGATGCTACTACTTGTCCTTCGGTGGCCACGCCTCCTCAGGAACTCCGACCGAAAGTCCCTGGAGCAACGGAGAACCAGGATCGTTGATTTCCTTTGGATGTGAGACACGTGGCGCTGGGTCACGCCCCGGTAGACTTGGCCTCGATGATTCCAGGCACGTAGAGATCGAAAACTGGAGGCCTAACGACGTTAGGGGAAAGTTTGATCTGGCTGAGGAAAGTGTTTGCGGAGGTTCCAGAGTGGAGCTTCGTTCTGGAAGATTCTGGGATCGGTGACTTTTTAGAGCATATCTGGAACATTTTATTATATTATATTAAGGATTTATTTATTAACGTTTCTACTTGAGCGATGGTGTACCTTTAATTAGGGACTCGTATTTCTTTGTTAGGAGTACGTTTGAGCTGCTTCGTATGTAGCCTGTAGAAGCGCAGGCTAATAAAATTATCTCGAAAGCGAAGCGCAGTCTTTCTCATTTCCCATCAATTCATATCAATCGCTTATGGAAACAGACGCGACAGACCTAATCCAGAACGAAAGGTCCAGCATGCTACAGTGGTAAAAATGAAGGAGCCGTTGTTCCCCCTATATTTCGTTTCGAATTCCGTTACCAAGCAGCGATTCCGACAGGCTGGACTAATCCTCAAAGGACGATCCACGCTGGCGATGCAAAGGAATTCCTCGTTGCCACGTCGATTTATATTTCACAGTGTTCGAGCCCGATCGCCGCGCGTTCTTCCCAACGCAGCGCGTTCTCTATGCGGCGGGGCCATCGATGGCGAAACAAATCCTCCGTTTCCGCCTTTATTCCCGACACGCTCGAGCCAACCGAAAACGTTCTCGTGCGCGAACAATTCAGATTTATCCGGGCCAGACCGATATAACAGCCGCGATAACTCGTCTACGGCGCGGCAATTACCGCGGCCCATAAAGCTGCCTAATTAGCCACACTAATTAAAGTAATTCCGTTCGTTAATTCAATTTAGTAGACGGACGAATTCCCGACGAGAGGCACTCGCCTTGTTAGGGGCTCCGGACTCTTGTCACCTCGAGTGGAATATCCCTTTTCAATAACAACTCTGGAACCTTCATCGGTCCTTCGGCTCTTCAGGTTTCACTAAAACGTCCTCCATGTTCCAGATCCACTCCTTTCGCCATCTGCAGCTTCTCACGCTTCCACCCAAAAGGAAATCCCATCGATTCTGTTGGATTCTGAGGGCTGGGATCAGATTTCAGATTTCGCAAACCCTTGTAAGGCCTACTCCCTCTGAATGGGAGCTATCGAGTAGCGTTTGATTCTAAGAGACGAGATCAGAGATTTCAGCTTTCGCGAAGCCTAGCATTCCCTCTGAACGAGAGGTACCGATCGTGTTAGATTCTGAATACTTGTGTCTAAGATTCCAGCTTTTCCGAAGCCCTGGATAGGGGGTTGTGACACGTCTGATCTCCTCTATGGACCTCTAAATTGCGTCCACCCAAATTCTATCCACCTCTCGTTCAAATTCTTCACTTTCCACTTTGCAAATTCTTCGGCCAACGTTTCCCTCGTAAACCTAACCACGCGGAACAGTTTGCGTGTTGTTACCGCGAAGCAATCGCTCGTTGTCGCGGTGATACGATCCCGAGAACAGTTCGCGACGACGATGGTATCTAATTAACCTGGCGGAGACTGCGTTTCGGGCACGGTTGAACCGTGCGTGAAGAGTTTCGAACAATGTCGCGGTTCCGGACGACGAGGTCGCTTTGTCCGCGGCCCGACCGGTCAATTAACCAGTCCCGGTTAGTCAGCGGGTCGTAAAGCTGCAGGCATAGTTCGTTCTGGCCGTTTTGCATGCGCGAATTGCCTCGTATGCAGCGGCTTCGCTGTTCCAAGGACTCCTCGTCGAATCGAAGCTTCAGTTCACTGCGTCGGACACACGAGGAACCTCGTCGCCAAGTTTCGAAAAGTTTCGAACCGCGGAGACATCAAAGGGACCCTGGAAAATGGTCGACCCTTTGCACTCGAGGCCTTTCTTTCTGGTATTTACCAGCAGCTCGAGATGCTTTCTCACTATTCTATTGCCACGAATGCTAAACTTGGAAGCCTTGAACCCTTGGAAGCCTAATTGTCCACATTACATTTTTAAAAATATCAACGTATTCATTATTTGAACAATTCTAACAGCTGACGTTTACTTTTTTAACAACGGCTTTGAAATCTCAACAAAAATAGGAGCTTGAGACAATTCTTTCCTCCTTACCCCCTTCGAACGAAACATGTTGTTAATTTTAGCTGCAAAGCTCAGTAGACCCCTACGTAATTTCTAATACCCTTTCTAATAACAGTTGCAATAATCTCTGTCAGTAATCGGCCACTCGTTCCCGTCGTCGCGAATCGGATCGCTCGACGCGGAAACGCAAATTAAAAGTTCCCTTTCGCGCGACGGGCTCTCTTCTTGCGACCGAAAGGGTCTGTGCCGGCGTCGTCGTCGTTCTTTGACGTCGAACCAAGCCTCGGGCAATCCGTTTTCATCGAGGGTTCGAGTGGAGTTCGGCTGCTGGCCGCGACCCGACGGAGAACTTCGCCAGCTCGATCTCGAAAATTTCCATTTGCGCTCGGTTCTTCGCTCGTTAACCAATACAAAGTCGCGTCTCGAGAGGAGTTCGAGTGTTTCGCGGATCCCGGGCGTAATTTCGACCCCCTCCAACCTCCCAGAAATTGCCTGAAAAACTTTCGCGACTCTTCTGTCGAAGCTTGTCGATTTTCGAGAGGTTATTCTGTCGGTGCCCGGAAGTTTGAGATTTTGTTTTTCAAGAGGAAGTAGGCGATTCATCGTACTGGGAATTTTTGCGATTATTAGTGAACTTGCTGGTACCACATTTTTTTGGGGTGACTTGGTATTATCGCGTAGGAGGAAATAATTATTGTTAGTCGTCCGTTCTGGAATTATTCGTTACGTGGGGATAGGGATGGGAAAACGACAAAGCCGAATAGAGGAGCTCACAGTGTCTATTTTAATTCTTTAATGTTTCTCGACTACACGTCGTCGCTCGACTGACTGTCGATTCCTCGGCAGCGAGTCACGCTCTAAGCGTGGTGGAACAAATTTGGACACTTTTTGTGATTAATATATTTAACAATTGATTAGTATATTAAGACATCATTAATGCCACGCACATGCTTTTTTAACTTGATTCACTCTTCGTTGCTCTCCTTCATTCCAAAACCAACTCTCAGGACCGGGCGCGTCCATGTCTAAACAAAACGCTGCGTGACGGTGCTCGACTCGCCGCCATAGGGATCCGAATCCCCATGATAAATAATCCCACAGCTTCTTTTTAAATTCTTTTTCTTCTTTCGATCGGACGCGTTCGTTTCCAGTCGAGTCCGTCCAGTATTTGTTTAATAACGCGTTCTCCGAAACCGCCGAAACGTGCATTACTCGCGAGATTTTACAGTTCGACGTCTGCAACACGTTGAAGACGCCATTCGACGCAAGTCGAACGTAAACTGACGTTTATAACGCGGGTATGAATTGACGCGAACATAAACTGGGTCGGTAAGCGTTCCCCCGAAGCCTTTGAGGCGCCCTGGTGGCTTTCAGAAATTTGATTCTTGAAGTTTGCGTTACTGCGAGCTCCGTCTACTTCGGAGATTGTTCTGATGGGAACCAGCGCGAGCTATTATTTACCCCCGGGGTGCAATTGTTTACCCAGCAGTGGAGCAATTAACCTCTCCCCAAAGCCGAATCTATATGCGACATTAACACTTTCCGGGGAAAATTGAAAATTGTTTTAATTGCGTCTGGTTTCCGTTTAATTGTAATTTGATTCGGTTCAATGTATCGTGAATTGCGACGACTGGAAAATTTATGGGGAACGAAATGAAATACTGTCGCAGGAGGTTACGATTGAGAGAAGAATTGCCAAATGCTACACTCCTATGTCGAATGACAAGGTAGTTTCGATAGTAATTGAAACGACAGAGGTCCACTAACTCGATTCTAAGCTCGGTTACGAAAAGCTAAAGGGTAACTAGGCCTAGCTACGGATAACTAGAGAGTAACTAGGCTCAACTACCATGCTTCAGCATGGTTTTGTCTACGTAAACGAGACTCTACCGTACACAAAAAATCGGAGAAGGGTTAACGAAGGTAGACGCGTTTTGATCTTGTACTTTCGACGCGATTCGAGAGTTCAGTGTCAAGGGGTGGTTGGCACGAGGAACGCGACGGTTCATCGAAACCAAAATTAATTCCTCTGTCCAACAATGCGGTAGACGCGATGAAATTTAGATGCGCCGGTTCGAGTGAACGTTAAACTCGGAGATCTCGGGTCTAGTGCTGGAGGTACGAGACTCGGGAATTATTCATCGGCTATCGACGCCTGAAGAGATTAAAGGGACGTCTGGTCTCGAGCCATAAAAATTACGGAACTTTCAGAGAATTTCTTTCCCATAAGTACACTGCGAATTTTATGCACCTAAGACGTACAACATATTCAACATATTATAATATATATATATATATATATAATATTATAATTATAAATAATGTATATATACAATGTATGTATATATAATGTTATATATAATATTATAATTATAAATAATGTTATAAAATTATAATACATTATAATATAATATTATATATAATATTACATATTATAACGTATGTTGAATATATTCTACAATTATTGTAATGTTATTTCATATTATTTATTATATTAATACTAAATTAAATTATTACTTTGTGCAACTAACTGTGTATAATAGTCCATACTTCTGTGACAAATTTTAAACCATCCTTATTCTCTTCGCTCTAAGAAACTATAATAATAATTGCAACAAATTTCTCCCACTGAGTCGATCATAATACTATAATAGTCGTCGACACATCCAATCGTTCGTGTAACACGTCCGTATATCCTCGTTGTTTTCCAATTTATTTTTCGAAAGCAACCCTAGGAAAGCGCAGAGAAACGATGTGTTTTTTCAGACGACGAACCAGACTGCCCCCTCGAGGGTCGAAGGGGATCGCCTGGACACGCTCACCGACGCGGCAAGTTTGTTTCGAGGCAGATTAAAACTTTCTTCGCCGAGTTTGCCTAGACAAAAACGAGGCGAGAGAGCCAGCCTGCACCGACAGTTTAGCACGGTGGAAAACAGACCCTTTCCCCCGCGATGCTCCCGTCCCCCATTCTTTCGACGTACCCTCTTCTTTAACGATTTTTCACCGGAAACGATGCCGTCATGGAAATTTCTCGCGTCTCACCCCTTTTCGACGCTCGACACCGAGTTGCCACCCCCGGTGGCGTTCAAACAACATAAAAAATTTCGAAGACTCCAATGGTGGATGCTCGAGAAACACGTCCGAGATCTCGGAGAATTTCCAGCCCTCTGGCAATTGTTCGATTCTTTCGAAATGTATACTCTAGGAAATCGTAATTGACGTTCCATGGAATTTTATTTTATCGTTTCAAAATTAAATTATATCACGAGAAACATTGCACGTTTGTGTATTAATTTATAGTTAAAGCGAATAATATGCAAGCCTGCTGGCGTATAATTAAATTAACGAAGAGTGAGGATCGAGATCCAAGTTACGATAACAAAACGTGCGGTATACTTTCCCGATTAAACTGATATAAAAATTAAAGGCCGAATATTCTCCGTGGTAGCTTGATTATCAAAAATAATTATTCTCGATTTTCCCAGCAACAATCCTTTGACTGTTTAAAAATCATAATTTTCTTACCGAGGGCTGGCAATTTAGGACGAAAATGTTTAATTGCGAATAACGCTCGACACGATTACGCACCCGCGGTATTTTTCTCCGTTCCCAATTTTCCACCTCTGTATCAAAACGTGCCCCGCTTCAAAGTCAATTTTGAGGCGAAATTTTCCATCCAATTGCGCGGCTATTCGCAATTACATTTCGGTTACTTCGCTCCGCGGAAAATGGAGATTTTCCAAAAAATAAAACCGCCGGGGAAAAAGTTCGAAAAACAATGATCGAAGAACGGTTCGGACTCGGACGAAGTGTAATTGAAAAAATTCGCGTTGTTTCTAGTGACAGATTGATGAAGAAAAAAAAAAAAAAGAAATTCTCCAACCTACGTCCATCGAAACTTCTCGCGAAAACCAAGCCGATCGTCACGCGTTTAATCGAACGAAATTGCTGTGTTCCTGTTTTTTTTATTTTGCCTTTATTGGTCCGCCGTTTCCATTCGCGCGAAACAATTCCACGACCCTGGGACACTCGTTCCAATTAGACGAAATTATTTCGGTTCGATGGACAGCTAGGTTCGTCGATGGCACTATGCAACGATAAGAAGATGGCCAGTGGATCTAATTGGTAGCAGAGCTCGTTGATCATACTGTAGAATTCTATATTATAATCTATACGATACTGTACAATTCCATAGTAAAAGACTGAGAGATAATACTGTGTGTACACTAGCCAACTTCTCTGTACAGTAGACAAGAAACTGAATACGTACAACATTTATCGTACTTCAGGAATTTATTCCATAGAACCTACGATTCTGATAAAATTGTGCTCGCGGCACGTGAATATTTATTGCTTGTAAAGCACGGAAATATATTTTTATTTCCAACTGAAATTCCTTAATTTTTATCCAAAATGGTCTCTGTGTATGATCTACACGCCTTCTCGTGGCGTAACAATCTGCTTAATGTTCATTTTCCAAGAACAACGTAACATTCGAAACTATAATTTGAATAATAAATATCACCACCTTCTTCCCTGGTACGACCTCTACGAAAATCAACATTCTCCCAAAGTTTCGCCCACCAAATATCGACGAGCATCGAATAAATCGAAGCTCCCTTAAAACCGTGCTCGTTTCGAATTAATTGCTCCCCGCTCGTTTCTACCCGGTGTACACGGTGAAGTTCGAACGTCTTCTTCGTCTAAGTATGTATTAATAGCACGCGGAGCGTGGCTCAAATTGCTTTAGTTCCAGTTCGCGGTCGGCTCTCGTGGTACCACAGTGCAGACAGTCGTGATAAAGTTCGGCCAACGGTACTCAGTAGTGCAGTCTGAAATTCCGCGTAGCAGCTGCTGCGTCTGACTATACGTGACGTGTGTTCACTTAGCCTCGTTAGTAGCGCAAGGGAGATAAGGTCAGCCAGCGCGGCTGACCACTTACGAACGACTCCACTTCGGAGTCCTGTGGACTAGTGCATTTCAGAGACGTTGCACACGAGGTGTACACATCCATTTGAACGTTAAATATGTATTATATTTATGAACCCTTTGCACTCGAGATGCTTTCTTAGCATTCTGTTGTCACGAATGCTAAGGGTAGATTGACTTCGAAAATGAGATCTCTAATTTGAGATTGGAAAGTCAGGTCACCTTTGCCTCAACAACAATCATTTTATCGACACTTCGAGTTCCAACGAAGTTAAACCTAAAGGAAACCCAAAGGTGGGTGCATCTCGAGTGCAAAGGGTTAATCAGTATTTGATAGTATAGCTCGTGCTTGTTTAAAGTTCGGAAAATTTAGATGTTATTTTTGTTGGGTTTGAGGGGCAGTGAATTCTAAATGATTTTTTAATATATTCAGTATTTTTAAGGAGGATATTTAAATGGAGAATATAATGTAAGAAATTATGGAGTATTAAATATTGTTACATTTTTGTAACATTAGGAGTAATATGTAAATAAAGACTGGCCTCTATATTAAATAAATTTGTCTATGTTACGTGTATTAAATCGATCGCATTCGATTGCATTTCTTGAAATAATTTTTAATCTACACAGGCTCTGTACCTTTTCCATTTCGTGCGTGCTCCATTTTTGCAATTGTTGTTAAGAAGTAAACTCTAATTAAGATGAGAAAAATGGTTGCCTTCAACTGTTGGGCCGATTATCGTGCCCTAACGCTCGAGAAATCGCCCACCTCTTGCGTAAACCTTAACCACGACGATTGTATCTTCGCTCCGTGTACGAGGAAACCCTCTCAGACCGTGAATGATTTTTTACCGAGATTAGGGGAAGATCGAGCGAGTCCAATTAACCGAGATTTAGAAATTTAACGAGAAGAGATTGGTGCACGATTTATCGCTTCATCAAAAATAAAATAATAACACTCGATCGTACGATTCGGTACTTTTTAGAGAACTCTTTCACTGGGGGGGGAAAAAAAGAGTAGTAACTGCATTTTGATCATGTACTCCATGATGTTCAGTCGCTATGAGAGTATTACTAGCACATTAATTGAAATTTTATGCGATATTATAAACTACAAATATAAATTTGTACGAATGGGAATCATTATCTAATTTTGAAAGAAACCACTGATATCGGTAGTCTAATCTTGAGTGACGAGAGCAGCCATTGTTTCCTGGCATAGAACTAAAAATATAGTAATTGAGACCATGTAAGAAATGATCGACTAACAAATATAAATTTGTGTAAATGGGAAAGATTATCTGGCATTGATTTCAATCGACCAATCTCGAGCGAGAAAGGGAGCTACTATTTTTCGTCACGGGCCTAATTCAAATATGTTTGATCTTCGACGACAGTCGGAGGTGTTTCAGGCAGCAGTGGCGGCCGCGGCAGCTGCAGCTGCAGGAGGCGGTGGTCAGCAACCAGCACCGACACCCGCTGGCAACGAGACCAGCCCCGAGGGTACCGTCGAGGGCAGCACCATGGTACCTGTCACTTCCGGTGCAACGACACCTGCAACAGCGACACAAGGCACCGACCTGAAAAGTCAACCAAAACGCCTTCACGTCAGCAACATACCTTTCCGTTTCCGGGACCCTGATCTCAGGGCAATGTTTGGGGTGAGTGCTCTCTCTCTATACTTTCCTTTCATCGGGAATGGGCGAAATTCCATTAAAAGAACACCCTGTGACGATTTATTCGTGACATTTATTCGTTCGAACGGTTGACTTTTACAAATGACTTTTATTAATTGAATTAAAAGTAATTCTGTTTCACTATTATTGATTATTCAACCCGAGTGAAGGTATTTGTAGTCCTCCACTGTGAAATATAGTTCGTTCTTAAAGCTGGAGTGGCTAGAATTATTAAAACTGCAACGAGTTATTACGTTGAATAATTGATATAAGTACTACGTAATTATTGAGACGATTCATTCTCCGTAATTTTATCAAAGAACCAGATAAAGAATTTGCCCATCCCTTCGTCCATTTGCACGTAATTTAAAAGGATCGCTTCTGCTGTTCACGATATTCGTCTTTTCAACTTATGAAACGCAATTCTTACGATAGTATTAATATCGAGAATTTGAACGTCGTTTTTCTTGGAGTGAAAAATATAGTAAAAGTATTTAGTTTTTAATTATTTTTTTAACGGTTTTGTACGTTTGCTTTCGGAGTAGTTTTTATAGTGTTACGTTCTCGAGACAACGTTGCTTTTCTCTTTTTCAGCAATTCGGGCCAATCCTCGACGTGGAAATCATATTTAACGAAAGGGGAAGCAAGGTAAGCTCACGTCGCCCTTAGGCTGCGAGCCACCCCTGTCAACCCACCCCCGAAAATACTGTTAGACTTAAGCCACACTGTCGGCTCGAACGAAATCCTCGTTCCTGGGATGAATTCGCTTCGCGCCACCTCGAGATCTACCCTCAACTTCCTTATTCCATCGTTGAACGTTAATCCATCCTCAGCTGCGAATCCCACCTCTTCGCTCCTCTATTATTTATTACATTGTATACTTAACATATCATCTACTGTATTGTCCAGATATCCCATATTGTATTATGTATCAGTACTGTACTATGCAGATATTTTACATACATATATATTCCTATTTTCATAATAAAACAGTGAATTCAAAGAGAACCAAAGTAAAATCATTCCAAACATTTCCTTTACCTTATCCATTCCTATTAACGATTTATATTATTTCTTTGTAAACAGAACTCTTAACTTGAAATGAATGTAACTCGTCAAGGAATAATTCTCATCAGCATTCCAACGGATTCTCCATCGACAGACCAATTCCTACAGCAACTTTCCCAATTTTCCTGCCCCAGGTGCTTTCGTCCATCCCTTAGCGATACGTCGTGATTTTTCCTCGGACATCACGTTCGCTTATTGGAAAACTTCAGGCGATGAGATACCCCAGTGGCGAGGACGTCACGATGCCGTAATCATTTCTTCGAGGAGACGCAGCTTCGCAACGTAATCGCGTCAGAATTCTCAGCTCCTGCTTCTTCTTATTCGTCAATTACAATTTCATTCCGCGCTTCGATTTTCGGTTCAACGAATATCAGCCAAAAATTCGCGTACCATTTGTTCGTTGGTCAGAACGTTCCAGATAAAAATTTTGCCTCTAGTTTCCAAAAAATTCGAAATTGGAACGTTGCGTCTTCTCGTTCTGTACGTTCTTTTGCAGCGCGGCGGCAACGACGTGCCATTTTGTAAAAATGGTATCTAATAAATAAAAAAAAAAAAAACTCACGGTGCCATTGTCGAATTAAGGGTTCTTCTACCCCTGGATCTCGCGCCGAAGATATATAAAAAATTCACGAGCGTATAATCTCAATGGCATAAATAAGTAGAAATATAAAATCGAGCATAATCTGACAGGAAATCGTGGTGCATCAGAATTTTTATATTTCTTTTTACACAAGTCAGATTCCCAGGTCCTCGGTCGTTAACGCGGCTATTTTTACCAACTCTCTGGTAGATGAATTTTATTTCACGCGGAAGAAACTGCGACGGACAACGACGTCCCATAATTCATATTTCTTACACGCGATCTTCCACGGACAGCAGGATTCGATGAAAGGGCGCAATCAGGATTCGAAATTCGATCCCCGTCCCTAGCTAGTCGCAGACAATTACTTCCAATGGCCTTTCATATTTCTCCACAAAAGACCTCGTCGATTCTGCAATATATCCAACGATGGCTGCGATTATTAACTTGGGATTGGATGAATTTTTCTTTAGGGAGGTTTGCTCCAGGTGGTTCGACCGATCCAGGTGGATCCAAGAGGGATGAGGATTAGATGAAGTCGCAGTTTTTTGCTCGCAGGTGTCTTGATTTATTTTGTGGATTTTAACGACTGATCTCTCTTGGAGCCCAAGATCTAGATATCAGTTAACAACCGATAGAGTTGTAGATCAGGCACGACTGCTACCTGTTTTTCATCCGGTGGATTTTTATGATCTTGACTGATGCAGGGTGTGTTCGCATTACTTCTAGTCTCGTCTATTTCCTCCTTTATTTTTAAGACTAAAAATTGAGATTTTCTGTACGATCCCGACGATCTCTACCAGTATCGAGCTCCAGGGAAAAATGCAGCTACGTTCGTTCGGGAAACGTACAAGGAAGTCGTCGAAGTAAGCCCGTGGGAATAAAAAAGAAAGGTGAGCCACGGAGTTCGTCACGGCGGCAGAGAGTTTAAAATGCAAATAGGTTTCAATATGGATGACAACGGTCTGGATAAGATCCGCAGTAATACATCGTGCCGACAGCTGGCATCCGGTGAGCTTGCATATTCAGCGTCTTTGCGTCAAGCACACTCAAGTGCACTTCGTCAAGCTCCCGCGGTACCGGTAACCTATTAGCGTAGGGGGCTGCTGACGACGTCACGCACATTCGTCCATTGTCCACTCGATGATGATCGAGCTTCACCTCCGCGGAGCCTGGCGACTTGCGTCTGGATTGGATTGTTTAGCCAGGAACGCTTGCTTAGGGAAGCTTTCAATCTACTGAAAGTGTACAGCGTATCTTGATTGCGCTGGTCACTTGACGAGTCCAAGGTATTCTCTTTGAAATGTACATACGTTTCTGCACTTTGGAATTTAAGGGATGCATCCCAGGTTGGGGATTAATAGCATCTGACAGAACTAGGATTTTTTTATAGTGGTTCTTTTCGAATATTCTTAACGTCACTTGTATTTTCTTCTTTACGTACGATGCCTCCTTAGGTAAATAGAATCTCAAAGAAAAATTATCCAAATGATATCAAGCTCGCAAAAGAAACCTGTACTGTATTAATATTACCGCCTTGCTGAAACGTGACGTTATTTTCTATCTTTGATATTAAATTACCGTTGGCACTTATTCGAACAATCGAAAAGTACGAGCTACCTTTGATCAGCTCTAACAAAATCGATGCTCGATTTTAAGTATTCCTCGAGTCGAGAGTGCCGTCTCGTCTTGCGATCTACCTTGGATCGATCTCAACGGCAACAGCCCTTAATTTAGCCCCTCGAAGCTGAGAGCCCTTCGACCTCGGTCGGTGACTTCCGGGGGGGTTGGACCATCTAGAATACCAAGACTACTCGTATCGGTCAACCCTTCGACCGATCGATAATGGAATTTCTGGTAAAATGAAATTTCCCGCGTAGTTTCTCGATATTATATCTGAAATTCTAACGTCGGGGCTCCCGAAGGGCTCGGTAAATATAACGCGCGGCTTGGCTGAATTTAATTCACTTACGAGGTGGATTCTTTTCGGTCTCTCCCCCGCTGGAGCCCAAGATCTAGATTTGATTTAACTTGGCTCGAATATTGCTCGGGTTATTCCGGGACAGTCTTGATTCGATTTGCTCGGAAAAAGTTCGCAATTCTTTAGTTTCCATCGGGGGGGGACTTTTAGATCCGATATTGATCATCGAACTCCTCGCGTACAGGCCTGCTCAAGAGTCCAAGGACGAGAGATAGATTACTTTCTATCGAATAATAGAACTTTTATTACATTGGCAGGCTCGGAGATTAACTTTGAAACATTGGAAAAATGTGAAGATATTTATTTGGTGGCTTGTACGTGAAGGTTAGTAGAAAAGAAGAAGAATGGTGAAATTTCTTTATAGTTCGTATAATATCGCTGACCATCTATGGGCCCGTGTTACTTTCAGATCGCATGCTAATATGTAAATGGTTTTATTTTACCAAATAATTTTAGTTTTCTCACAGACCGCAAATATCAAACCGATCCCTTGCAAGTTGTTCGTAAATTTGTGTTATTTAAACAGAGTATGCTCCGGCATACTGGCATAGTGGTAGAAATGAATTATTAATAAAATCTTCATGGCAGGAAAAACTAAAATTACGAGCATTAAAAGTATCTTCCAAGCCTTCCACGCATTAAAATTCTTTTTCAGTATCATTCCTCCGTTCGTACTCCACGGTAATAATAAAATTCATAATCTACCGTTCGCTCTATGTTTGTCGGCATCTGGAAACTTTCGAGCAGCAGTGCACTCGCGTTTCGTCCAATTCCCGGAGGTGTCCGCCACGGACTCAGTCTTCGGCTCTGGAGAGGACGATTCGAAAATGAATCGTGACTGAAATATGTATTCCCAGCGAGTGTGTTTAATCGCAAAAGTCCAACGTTCCCAAAGGATTAATTGGACTTCCCTCTTTTTTCTCTCTTCTGCGGTAAAACCGTAGAAACTTCGAGTCTGCGAACTCGTCCAGAGAGGAGCTGCTCAGGTTCTCTCCCGAGAGAGGAAAAGAGACATTGCAACGGAGAAAGGCGGAGGATCTTCAAATAAAAGGATCGAGACGCGGGCGGAGCGTCGTAATTGGATCAGAAATCCATTATTTCAACCAACACCTCGGCGAATAATGATTTTCTGAAACACGAACCCGGAGGAGTTTCAACCCCCGAGGGCGCTTTCGAGGACCTGGGTCGAGTCGAGTTCTTCCCGGGTTCCATGGAAGATCGAACGATTATAGAGACTTCGGTGCGAGCTCGAAACTGCGACTAATCCGCCTTTGTGACTACTACAGCAGTGATTAACACCTCCGCAGATCCGATTACATCCTCTCTTTGCTTCGTTGATTAGAATTTCAATTTCGTGCCGGCCAATCGATGGACCGAACAAATCGACGATTTCCCGGTGACGTCGAAAATCAAATAAAAGACGTCACCGGCTGTTAGCGTTCGTCTGTTGAGCAATAATGGCGCGGAGAGGTCTATTTCGATCGTTCAGGGGCAGGTCTGATAGGAAGTCCGGTCCCAGGCGCATCCGTCGTCGAGGCAGAACCAATCCCAAGTGGAGTACACGGCTTTCCCAGTTGCAGAGGGGAAGAGGATCCTACGGACCTGCCAGGGAGATTAATTAAATCCCATTGACAACGAGGATGTTGTCGCGAATCCACGAAATGCATCGACTCTGTCTTTCGTCTCCCTAGTGGCGATTGGCCTCGATTGGTCGCGTCAAGTTCGTATAAGGAATCATGGTTGATCCCTGAAGAGGTCACCGAAAAATTCCATCCTGGCTGATCTTCGTGTCGTTTACATCTTCTTTTCGAAGGAGAATTATCCAGTTTGTGATCCATGGATCGCGGTATTGGTTCAAGTTCCTGTTCATCTTGGATCCTTGGGGATTGGATAGGGTTCTTAGAGTTTCAAGGGTTTTCAGGGTTTTTTAGTTCATCACTGTAGGTTTCATGATAACTTCTGTTGGTTGATGCGGGTTCGGTACATTTTTGTGAGAGGATTCTATATCCTCGAGGCCTGTGATGTCGCGAAGCTTCATTGGTGAGGGTTGATTTCTTTAGCTTCCAGGGATGTTAATTTTCGCAGGTATTGCAGCTTCAAGTTCTGATTACGAGATTAATTTCTAAATAGATTCGTGACTCTAGATTTGATGGTAGATTTTGTTGGTTTAGTGGAGGTTCGAAACAATCGTGAGAGGATTTTGCAAATTTCGATATTCGCTACTCGTGACTGATAGCTTCATCGAGGTTGGATGCTTATTTCTTTAGCTTCCAAGGATGATTAATTATTTATCGACGGCATTATAGCCGTATTGTAGCAAGTGCTGATCGGTTCAGAGATTTTCATGTGATCATGAGTGCGACTGGTTAGTTAGTGGCGCATTTCGAAGATTACTCGAGGTCCGATCTCGGCTATAAACATTGACGATTAGAGAGGATTTCGGATCTTTCAATATTGCTGAACGCTCTCATTCGTCACGACGATTGCGTGGACCCTCTCCGCTGCTGATTAGTCGGTAGTTCAAGGCTTTCATCGTCACTCAAAGCTGTCATTGGTCGTGACGCTTACGGTGAGCCAAAACGGTGTCTGGTTAAGTTCTCGAATCGGTGAGCGTCCTCCCTGTCTATCTTCAGGATCGATCCCGACGTTTCGTCAGGATTCAAGCTGGTTCCATGATGAACCATCCAAGAATGACTTAGAATATCGAAGAACGAAGTTTGAAATACAATCGAGTATTATTCTGTGTCTAGATAAAGTTTCCTTGCAATCATTATAACACTGGTGTTACTATCGTGTACAGATATCGACAATAATTCTACCACTTTCTTCTTTTTCCATTTAACTATCTTTTTCGCGAGTGAAAACACTCCTCGTCCCTCGTTTATTTACCCCGGTACACCCCTAAATAATCCAAACCCCAAGCCAGCCCTGTAGCTCGTTACAAAACACGATCTAATCGTGTTTTCGCGATCGTATACACGAATCCGCGAGAAACGACGGCTCGTCAAGGACGACAGCGATAGCGAGTGTTTGTTCTTTGAGGCCGCCTCAATTTGTGGCCGGTCGACGCGGCTGACTTCGCGAGGGGTTACCTTTTGGCCGTGGTAAATGGAAACCTTAGCGGGAAAGCCACCGATAAATCGCGCAAAAACGGCCTCCGTCGCGCGTATAATAATTCCAAACGCAGGTCGACATTCATCACGCGTCAGAGATCCGGCACCGACAATGGCACCGTCTACCGTTTGCATTGCAAATATATTTCGAGAAGAAATACGCGTCGGCGCTCGTTGCCGTCGCATTTTAGCATTTAAGCGATCGCGGGGACGTGACGGGATCCCCCCAGCCACGGAAAATGCACGCGATACATACCTGGGGAAAATTCAATCGAGCGCGAGCGACCCTCGCGTCTCGATGGAATTTATTATTTATCGAAATACGACGTCGGACGACCTTATTCCAGGGGCGTTTCTAGACGGAATGCGGCGTTTCATTTTGGAAACGCGAAGGCTGTCTTCGAATCTCGAGAGTGGAGGTTACCTTCGTGGGCCGGAAGTCGCTTTCTAATCTCCGGAGCGAAGGCCGCCTTCGGATCTCCGAAGATTAAAACGGAACATGTATATTTATATATTAACTGTGGACTTCGTGCGTTTATAGTTTGAGAAAACGTTATGTATGTGCTGAACGTGATCGAGAGGTATATAGCACTTACGCAAAACGAAATATTAACCCTTTTCACTCGAGATCTTTTTTTTTGGTATCTGCCACTCGAGATGTTTCTTAGCATTCTGTTGCCACGAATGCTAAGGTATCTAGATTTGAGAATAAGATCGCCTTTACCTCACCGACAATCATTTTATCGACACTTCGAGCTCCAAAGAAATTAAACGTAAAGAAACATTAGGTATTGTAGATTTGCTGCGTGAAACCTAATCACGGCTCTCAAGTCACCTTTCGAGTGCAAAGGGTTAATATTATTGGATCGATTAACACGTTGGTCGCCGCGTCACCCAGAAACGAGCGACATGACTTATCATTAATGAACTAAACGAATCAGTCCCAAAGGTAAAACAATAACGAAAATAAATCTGTATAAATTCCGTGTACTTGATAACGTCAAGAAATTAAATACCGCGATGAATATTAAATTATCTAATCTAGCCTCGTGACAAAATTAGAATTTTATAGACATTTTCACGAGTTTAGCTCGGCAGTCAACGTGTTAATAGAATTATTTCTATACATATTTGTCTAAGTACATTTCACAGTACATTATATGCTATATTAATAATATAATTTTCTACATACATTCCGTATGTTTTCCACATTAGCCTACCCCACATAGTCCGCAGTCTATTTATTTATATACATTATCCGATACGATTTCGTTAATAAAATTTAACGGCGATCAAGGAGAGCCCATTTTTATTCTTGAAACGTGAAAACCCCTCGATGGATCCCGTCACGACCACGCACGACATTATTCGCGTGGCTCCTGCGAGCGTCCTCTAACCTGGCAAGAAGATGGCCGTCGCGGGAGCCACGCTACCTAGCCGTAAGGTGAGCGAGAGAGTGATGATCGCGCGAGTCTGTGAGAGAGACCTTTTCTCGAAAGCTTCGTCAATGTAAATGGAATGTGGCATCCCTAATGAAGTGCAGCATTTTGGAGAAGAGATATATATACTTTGAGAGCAGCGCGGAGGAGTGCGCCGATCCCGTTGCCCGACTTCCGTCAAAATCTTTCTTCGCTACTTCGATCTTGAAGTTCGCGGACTCGCGGGATTCTAGAAGAGTTCGATTCGAATACGGATCAGTGGAACGAAGAGACCAAGTTCGCTTTTTGGGCAGTGGTTGGCGCGCTTCTCTAGCGCTGAGTATGTGCCAGCGACACGTACATACATACCATAATATAACCAATGGTGTTAGTTCTCGTAGTTGTTAGACGAGCTATTGCATTTTTACTAGCTAGCATTCCGCATTTTATCATTATTTAGCTCCCATTGGTTATAAGGCAGCTCGGTGCACCTTGCGTAACTGTGTTCGCGGCTGCTTTCGACGAACTGTGTACGAAGTAACTAAAAACATACTTCCAACCCTCCCCTGTCATCCACCACCCCGACACGTTGCGTCTCTCTCGGCGGTTCCTGCGGCCTCCCAACGTCCATCTTCTTGTACAGTTCGGTGGAAGCTGGACTTGCAACAGCCTTCGCGGATCTAACCATTATAGAACCTCGATTGTTGCGGGAAAGTGAGCCTGGGTGTTCCTGCGATGTACGAGGTCCGTGCAGGAATCAACCGATCACGAAGGAACTCGGTTCATCCGTAGACCACTGATAGTTCCATTTCCTCTTCCGATGCACTTCCGACTAAGCGACCACCTTCTTCACTTCTCGATCCATTGTAAGAAGATTATTGCACTTGATGCAATAATCGAGGTTACAGTAATTTGCCGTGCAACGGACCTTGGATTATTGCAGGAAAAAGCTGGAGGTACATTAGAAGAAATCCACTTTTGCACAGCAACAAGGAAGTTTTCCTTGATATCACGCACCATCTTTCCTACGTGTGAATTACTGGAGCTCTCCAAGCAATGATCTGACCTCTGTTCTTGCAAGCAAACGAACCTACGATTCCTTCAACGATCGAGGTTCGTCACGCAACCTAATCACAACCTAATCAGGACCTAACTCACTCGCAACCCTACCATGTGCAAAACCTCCTCAAGCGACCAGTCCCTCTACCTGTCGACCTGCACAGACCTCGTGCAGATGGCTCTCGAGCAGTAATCGAGGCTCTAACGTCTTCTGATTCTCGTTCGTTGATCGTTCCGAACGATGGACGCAGCAGTGGACACACGGTGCACCCGGTGAGCCGACTGCCGCCACTTCCGGTCGCGGAGGAGACCCTCGGGAGATGCTGCCCCATTTGATTTGATGAAACTTTGTCACACCTCGTTTCATCCGACGCTATACTTCTCTAACCATACCCTCCACTCTACGTTCCTTTTTCTCTCTCTTTCTTTCTGCGACGAGTCTTCCCCAAGGCGTTTCAAGGCCAGCACACGATACGATCAGCGGCAGCAAGTTCAAACAGAAATATTACCGTCACCGACTAACAAACTACCGCGATCTTTGCCTGTCCACCGAGTCGATCTTTCCGAGCTCAGACCTGCTTTCGATAACTTCTCGAGAGACCTGTTACGGTCTCGATCTATCCAACACACAGTATTATGGTTCACACACTCGCGCCGAGTCTCTACTAATCCACCTGCAAAACGTGTTGGGCTGTAACGCATGGGATGTCCGCTTTATTTGTTCGAAAATAATTTCACACGTCGACCATTTTCGGTGTTATCGACGCATATTCTGGGAGGAATTAATCATCTTGATGCTATGCGTGCCCGGGGCAGATGCGTGGAAAGAATTCTGCGCACCTACCTCGCGCAGGACGCGACAGGGTGCGTGGTTCCTCTGCTGGCGGCGCTAGTGAAACTTTGAGACTCAAACAGTAAGTTCCTTTAACGTAAGTTAGACTTTTACTAGAGCGAATACGTTCGAAACATGAGTTATTACGAACGCTTATGGTTCGCTTTAATATCGAAGAATAGAAACGATTGATGCAGAGATATAGAGTAAACGAAATGGGATATTAAACAAGAATAGCTTCGTTTTTGCAGCGGACAATCCGTTGGTTGCTGCCCAACGCATACAGCATGATACCGTACATATTTATATTACCATTGCATCCTCCAGAAGTTTCTTAAGTATATATATGTATATATAACGAATATACGTATATGTATATCGACACCGACACGCAAACACGACACAGTCACACACACAGACACGTTATACATGTACGTACGTATCTCTATCTGATTGTTATATCATTATTATATATGTAAATAGTAGTCGCACGCTTTTGTCTAGGCGAGTCGAAGGTATTAACGAAAGGCCCTGGCTTCTACCACTTTTATTATTCACGTATGTGTCTTAGGATAGAGAAATGCTGCTTTCGATCTCACCAATCGTTATATCCGACGTTTTTACAGTTTCACGCGCCGTTTGGCTCTTCTCGTTGCAACAACATTATTCTCTCTGTCGAAAACGTCCCACATCCTCGACATCTCCTCGAAGCGAACCTCCTAATTCGACCCTGTCACCTTTCCCACGTCCTCCGGGGTGCAAGAGAAATATTTTTAGCGACTTTCAGAGATGGAATCTCGCCTCTGAATTGGAGGAAATTTTGTTTAGACGAGATCGGCTGGGTTCTACTTTATTTTATTTTATTCAACGTCTTCGTTGCTCGAATCCTTAAGGGTGCAATAACAACCGTAACCATACGACGTTTTGAGAAACAACTATTTTTCGTGCTTCTTCGAACCCATTTATCTTTCCGCGGGGAGGAATGGAGCCTCTTTGTACACTATATTTTCTCGCATTTTATCTTCTCGTGGCAAATTAACGTTCGCTTCGCGTAGCATAATATAACGAACTGCGTGCAGTAAAGACGTTAAATAAATAAAAATGAAACGCACAGGAACCATCTATCTCAACAAATTTCTATCGACTCATTCTTCTGAGTTATTTCTTACTTCTTTATTTTTTTTTCCAGTTTCTAAAATTATTCAAAGTAGTTTCAAATGTGTTCGTAGTCGAACTCTTGGCTTTTGTGGAGTTGAAAATTGTTCGAAATTAGCCACGTTATGGTTGAACCCCGATAAAAAAGGTAAATATACGTCTTGCACCCTGTGTAGAAGCTTGGACGCACGGTCTGATCTCGCGAAACGTTTTTCAAATGTGCTCCGCGATGGTGCCAGAATTTTCGAAATCCCCACCCTTTCGAGTTTGAAAATTCAACGCGGCAAGTGGAAGCTCGGACGTCGCGATTCTAATATTTTTCAAACGCCCCATCCGCGAACGTAACGCGAGAAAAATCGACGAATAACGGTTTACGCTACCCTTATCCGTGGAGTGAGAATTCCATCTGGAGATTCACCGAGAGTTTTCCAAAGGGATCTCGCAGAGCTCGGGAAGCAATCCCATCGACGTTGGTTTCTCGTCCGTGAAATTTGCAACACTGATCGAAAGAATTCCTACGGGAAGCCTTGAAACCCCTTGGACTCCTGGCCAGAAGGTACTAGTTAACGAGAGGGAGAGATCACAGAAAGGAAAAGATGGAAACTGAGAGAGGGATATATTATATCTCGTGCCACTTCCATTGCAGAACACAGACGCAAACACTCCTTGTCTCTTGACTCACCCTCTCTGTCTCTCTCTCTCTATACGTATCTATATATATATAATCTTGAATCTCGTATTGTTTTGTGCGCTTTTATATCGCTGTTTGCCAGCTTCGGTCACAAACTTCAAGTATTCTTCAAGTTCCCCTCTCCCCGTCTCCCTCCACTTCCATTTCCCCTCCTTTCCGACCCCTAATTGCCCACCTCCGAACGTTTAACGCTGAACACGCACGGAACGTTTATCCGCGCGAACACACGACGATCGCACCGATTATCTTAATTATCCTAAACGAGCCGCTCATTGTGCGAACGGTGGGAATCCATTTTTGGGAGAAACGAGGCTGATGGAAGCAGTGCCTTAAAAGTATCTTAAAAGTATCTTAAAGTGGAGGTCCGTATTATTTCGGATCTTTATTGCATGTATCTCTCGAGAATGATGTTCTTGGTTATTTACGTATTCGTATACAATCGTGATTCTCGTTAAAAGTTTCAGTTTTTCAACGAGTCCCTCTGTTTTCTTCTCTGTATCGAATAAGAGAAACATTTTATTTTACTTCGTAGAAACAAATGGATTCGCAGTACTCTCACGACGGACGTTTCGCGTATCAATTATCCACGTGTGGATTTCAATTTTACTGTTCAAGTTTACTATTTTTTTTTTTCTTTTTTTTTCGTTCCCCGGCGAACGTAAGCAATTTTTCGCGAGCTTGATCACAGGAAAAAGTATAAAAACGAAGCGATAAAAGATTCAATCGCGACGAAACACAAATCACCCGATCCAATTTCCTCCCTTTAATAAATCACGACGATTTCATCCCTCCCTCTCCGAGCCTGATCGACAATCACGCATTAATCCACACAACGTATGGTCGACTGATCGTTTGTCTTGGTTGTTCGTTGGATAGCTGTCTCTTCTGGAACACGGCACACGCTCACACTCGGTGGAAGTAGTGTTAACACCTTTGTTTCTCTTTTTTTTTTTTTTTCTTTCCTTCTACTCTGTCTTGCCACGTCTTGCACCTAGCTGTTAAGTAATTGGTCGATCATTGTTACACTCCAACACGCGACGTTGATCACTGTCACTTCCCCCGTAACACGCGAGGAAACCTCGTCAAATCGAAGCCTGTGTGCGCATTTGTCTCCTAATTGGAGTGGAGAACCGCCAAATCGCGACTCCGTTGTCGCAGTTCGTTTGATAAAGGCGCGGAGCCTCTTTGGAAGGGTGCGAGAACAAGGCGGAAGACTTCTAATGTTCGGTTCGGTGGGACATTACCAGCGGGAGAAATCTTCACCTCGGCGGTTGCGATGCAGGATTTCGCGGCCGTGGAGAGAATGGAGAGTAGCGTCGTCGAGGACTCGAGAAATCGTTAAGGAAGTCGTTAACGATGACCAACGACCTTTACGGAAAAACGAAACGTGGAACTGGAGTACCGTAGAGCGAAATTCCTACGTTTATGGGCCATTCGAGTCGTACTTGGGTATCTTTAACTTCGTGTCGTAGACATCCGTCTTCTTCGTATCCAATTCGATCGAGTTGCTCGCGTTAATTCGATATCTGGCCAATTTCTTCGTTGGGAATTCGATTGGTATTTTAAGTTTCGTGGCGGAGCTCGCAGTTTTCTTTGTACTTCGATTCGATTGAGTCGCTGGTATAGTTGACGGTTCAATTTAACTCGACATCTGGCCATATCTTCGCTTGCAGTTTAATTAAATCGATAGGATAGTTGAGAAAGTTGAAATCTAACTCAGCATTCAGGCACTTCTTCACCCCCAAACCAATTCACTTCCTGCTATAATTGAAACTTGAAGTTCAACTCGTCATCTGACTACATTTTCTCTCTACTACCCAACTCTAATCTACCCAACTATACCACAACCATTCTAATTGAATTGAAACGTCAAACATCGAGTACAGCGAAACGAGCTGTTGCAAAAGTTCGATCATTTCGCTCGGCATTAATCTATGTCCGACTCCAGTTTTCGATGCCCAATCGTCCAAGTACTCGCTAAACAAACGAGCGTAGTTCTTATTGCGTTTTCTTGGTGCGTCAGTCGCGGCAATTAATCACAGTCGACGAGACAATTAGTCATCTCGAGATCGTATCTGTAGCCCGAGACATGTTACTTACACTGTCTCGTATCCGTTTCGACGGATCTTGGATTGGTAATCGGCTACGTGTCATGCACGATTGCTCCATTCGATGAAGATAACTTTTTCCTTCGATTAGGAACAATTTAGAAGCACCAGGTCGCATTGAGATGTCATTGAAGTATTTATAGCGTATAAAAAATGGCCTGTTTAATTATTCTATAGCCAGTATGTTAATAACCAAGGAGGAAAACAAGGCTGTGTTTAAACAAAGACAAATGGCATCGGTCGTTACAAACGCTTAATTTGCGTCGATGTTATCGGTATCGATCGATATGAAATAATTGCACTGCAACGCCAATTTCCTCTTTTTTAATAATAAAAAGCTGAGTTTTGAAATGACGAGCATCGAGAGTCAATATATTAAATAAATACACGTTGAAATAAATCCAAGAAATGATGTTCTCATTTCTCGTTGTTTAACTTAGTTAACTAAAAGAAGGCAAATGCGATCGTATCGAACTCTACGATTACATAGTTAAATAAAGAAAAGCTAAGACGATCTTATCAACGCAAAAACACGTACAAAGTGGACTCGTTAACAGTTTGTTTCTTCGTTTCAAATTTTTATATTCTATAATTTAAACTTCAGGTTTCTTTCTTTTTTTTTTTTATATTTCACGACCAGCGATGAGAACTTTGCAGAAGCAGATAAAGAGTGTTTGTGAGATATTTCTTTCTGCAATGCGAACTTTAATTGTTATTCTACGAGCAAGGATAGGAACTTTGCGAAAGTAGATAAGGGTGTAGAATTAGGGTGAGCTTAGATAAGAATTTCGCCCATCTCTGTACGATAGTGGCGCTGATTAATGGCGGCACTGTGATTTCGCTGAGACTGACCACGAAACGAATTCGGCATCACCCGAAGCCAGGGATAGGCAACATTGTTATCTCTATAAAAATTTTTAGCGAGGAGCTTAGGATAGCCTAATAAAATTATTATTCTAAATTTCCGAGTACGACTTGAAATTTGAATTAAATTAAATTTGATCTTGATAAATAAAATTCTTTTGATTGGTCGCGTATCAAGAAAGGATCAAAATAAATTACTTTTACGCAGTAACACTTGGAGACATTTTTTGACGAAGAAACGTCACCGCGAGCCAAGCCATTGCCTAACGAAGATATATCTACTTCCGTCTCGATCGATTTTCCTCGATTTCTAGGACGTGATTCCCTCGTTTCGAAGTTCGATTTTCATCCTGCTGGATAAGCTGTTTCTTTCGAATTTCCAGTTTGCGAGTTCAGGGTAGAATTTTTATTTCAACAGAATTAACGCGAGGCCTGTATCGCTGCCACTGGTCGAAAGATTTGTAAGACTCCGTTGTGGATTAATTTCCTGAAAGAAGAGGAAGAGGTTGGCGTGCAGGTCACGCCAACCTCAATTTTCCGAAGGCTGATAAGGTTAAAAGAGGTTTAAAGAGCTTTTCGTCCGAGATCGCGATCTCTCGTCGCGTGAAGCTTGCTAGCAAACCGTTCTTCCGGACTTTCTGCCAAGAAAATTACCGAGGAAAATAGGTACGAACATTTTACGACAATGTATTTCAGTCCAACGTTTCGTTTGGACTATTTATTAGTCGAATGTTAGTTCGATTTCAGTACTGTGAAGTTCCGTGGAATTTTCCATAAACAAGAGCTTGTAATGAATTTCCCTAAGTGACGTTCGCAATACGAGCGAATCTATTTTCCTGTACATAATTTACCTTAAAGGACCTATAAATTCTCTATTTTTTTTTTTAGTATACATTCGTTACTCGTTAAAATACTTGCGAAACTATTTAAAGAGAATCAAATTTTACTTAAAAAATGTTGCCTAAATCTGTCTCCTGTCTTCTCTAATCGAACTAAAATTAAACGAAATTTTCGTTTCCCCGCCTTCGATTATTCTGCGCTTACGAAATCCTCTTCTAATTTTTATTCGAATACGCCCTATCCAAAAGGAATTCTCGATTTCGATCTCCCTGTATCGACCAGCAGCAGAGATAACGTTCCTCAATAATTCCGATCACGAAATCTGAATTCCCTTCGGCGCCATTTTCTCCCGCTGCTATCATGTTTTATGAAAACTAGGCTTTATTTAAAACGCGGAGTCTCGGGTCCGTGGTCGATACCGTACAGTTCGATGCATTTTGTACCCTTACTCGACACGCGGATCGGTTCGCTTGTCTATTCGATTCCCTTTACGCATTCCGTCCGCTGTATCGTCGGCGCAGCTTATCGACATTATGGTGATTTCCCAAGTGAGTCGACGCCGTGCGTACCGATTCGCGACGTGGAAACTCGCTGAAAAGTTCGGAATGCGATTGCACCTGCGACTGGGATATTTGTTCAGGTTCGAGGCGTCCAGGTCTGTTTGTAACATATTTTTCTTGTTCCAATTCGCGTCCATACCTCGTGACAAAAATGTCCGTCCGTACCATTCGCCACGTGGAACAATGCGAACGCATAAGCTGAAATATTCCACCTAGTATTTTCTAATTCCGAAGTCGGACTGTGAATTCATCTATTTTGATGAGTATTCCCGAATTCTCTCGGTGGAAATCGAGACGAGGGTAAAATATTCACCGAGCCAAAGTATGAGTTCGAAGACTTCGGATGAGATTTGAAACAGTCGTGGAAATAGTTCGGAGAGTTGTCGATGGCAAAGATATTTAACCGACTTCGAAAAAGAGGAGGTTAGTTACTATGAGTCTTCGATTAATTTGATATTAGAAGTGTCGTAGGCCTGTTTAAAACGAAGAATTCGTTGACGACGAGATCGAGTAGAGAGGTCAGTGATCTTTGACATTAACCCTTCGCACTCGAGGCCTTACTTTCTGGTATCTACACTCGAGATGCTTTTTTAGCATTCTATTGCCACGAACGGTAATCTTAGATTGGCTTCGTAGACGTAGCTAATTTGAGATTTGAGTGCGAGTTATTCGAATGCGAGTTCCAACGTTGTTAAACCTATACAAACATTATTGTTGCTTGATTTATTGCGTCAAACTTACATTAGTGACGACCGAGAGCCACCTCTTGAGTTACTGCCTCGAGTGCAAAGAGTTAAGGGTGGCAAGTTCGCTTATCCTCGAGCAATTTCAATCATTTTTCTCCTTTGTGTCGACCTAGGTACACTTTTCTAAAACTAGAACTCTCTGGACAAGCCTTCCGCATTATTCCTCCCGAGTAGCCACAGAAAATCGAACCTCGATTCACAAGAACGCCGCCTGGACAATCGAACGTTATTCTCGAAGATCCTCCGAATCCATCGAACATCACAGAGCGCAACACGTTCCTCCGCTCGTTCGGAAAATCACCAAAGTGAATTACTGCAAAGATTTCCCACGGAACGCCGCCCCTCCTCCCTCTCCCCCGTCTCCAGACTAGTTTCCTCAATTAACCCGCGCGATTAATTAACGAAACGCGGTGAAACTGTAGCTCGATTATTCCAAGGCAATTCTCGGCGGGGCAATTCAATTTCCCCCCATCGATTCGATTATAGCACCCCGGGCGAAAACGAGTTACGATGTGCTCCTCGAGGGGAAAACAGAGCGCGTTTCGTCTCGGCGTGCATTACGTCAGGGGCCAACGGGCAACTTTGCGTTCCTCCCTCCTCTCTTTCGTTCCTCGAAGATGCCGTATTTGATTTGGCTTTAATACGATTTCTCTCAGCCGCGGCAACAGCCTCGATACGTAACCGCCCCTGGCAGCCCAACGGAAGGGGCGTCGAGTCCCGAGGAACTCGATTATCCGTGCGCGAGGCCTCCACCCTCTACTTTCGCGAAACTCTGATTAATTTCTTTAAGAAAGAAACACCCCTGCGAGGCGAAGGTCGCGGCAGCTGAAAGGATCCCGACGCCTCGGAGAGGATTTGCCAGGCTTCGAAACCAGTCAACGTGGAGTTTCCCCTTCGTTGGGGGGGGGGGTGGTTTAGGGAAAACGAAGATCTCTGGATGTGTAGAGTCGCTGTTCGGTCTACTCTCGATTATTTATATTTTTAACCGACTTCGAAAATGAGGAGGTTACTCGATTCGACGTGTATATTTTTTTTTTCTTTCTTCAAATCGATGCATTAAAGTAGATAGAGAAACTACTCTTTCCATCGGTGAAAACCAATCTTAGGTGGAGTTTCCCTTTCGTTGGGGGTGCTTTCAGGAAAACGGAGATCTCTGGGTACGCAGGGTCGCTGTTTAGTCAACTCTCGATTATTTATATTTTCTTCGAATCGATGCATTGAAGCAGATAGAGAAACTACTTTCCATCAGTGAAAACCAATTTTAACTCATCTTCGTATAATCCATACTTTCGTCTTGCGATAAAGAAAGAACAGCCAATTTTGGGCGAGTAGTTCGAGTCGAGATTATCGAATCGAGAAGCGACGACTTTGCTCGTCGTTTCGATTTCCAAGCAAGGTGTGAGCGTGCTGCGTCGACTCTCCGAAGATATCCTTTTCTCCTCGAGTCGTGAGAATTTTAGACGAAGCTCGAAAAAGCGTCCACGGGCCTCGACTTTCAAAATTTCTCCGAGCACCGCTATCGAAGCGAATGGAACAGGTCACACACGCACACAGACCCGCGCGATTCTCTCACACACACGCACCGTATTAAATCCCATCGCCCTCCCTCCCTCCACGAAAGACCACCAAACCCCCCCCCGTTTCCTCCGTTCCCTCGTCTCCCGCTGTACTAACCACCCACTTCTTCATATTTTTTAATTTCTTTTTCTCGTACACGCACCTATCGGTACAAGCAAGAGTCTTTAATGATATGACGATGACCATGATGACATGACACGATATGATATGATATGATAATGAGATGATTAATGTGACCATGACCATGATTTCTTACCATGATTTTATATTTACTTATTTGTTGCACGTTGTTTGGTGCGTCTCCGTAAGCAGTATGACGCGCTCGCAGACCCGCTGGCATAACCGACATTTCGCCAAGGAAAAAACCGTGCTTTAACGTTCGTTTCACTCTTCGGTTAGTCAACGGCAACACTGGCGGCCCATTCTGCGCCCTTCGACCCGCTTCTTCCGCTCCGACGCAACGCTTTTTGGGGTAAAAAAAAAAAAAACCGTCCACGAACAATTTCACAGCAATTGTTTCGAGTATCTTTAAAGGGTACGATTCAATACCACGCGAGAATTGTAAAAATTAACGTAGTATCGTTAGTATCGGGTACGTTTCGCAATTTTGGCCCTAGAAGCTTAAACTGATTTTTGCGATAGATATAAAGTTCTTTTTCTTGTATAATTATTAACCCGTAGAAATGGAGCTGAGACGAAACATTCATACGATACATGTTAACCCTTTGCGCTCGAGAGGTGACTCTCAGTCACTACTAGGCAGAGATGGGCAAAACCCTAGGCTTCGAATAAATCCGAAGTTTGCCGATATGTTTGCCTCGTTTCCTCTTTTGAACATTTCTCAAAGAAGGAAACGAAATAAACACATCGGCAAACTTGAAATTTATTCGAAGCCTAGGGTTTTGCCCATCTCTGCCACTAGATTTTCTTTAGGTTTCATTTCTTTGGAACTCGAAGTGCCAATAAAACGATTGTCGTTGATGCAAATTAAATATCTCATTTTCGAAGTCAATGTAATCTTAGCATTCGTTGCAATAGAATGCTAAGAAAGCATCTCGAGTTCCTGATAGATACCAGAAATCAAAGCCTCGAGTGCAAAGGGTTAGTCACACGCACCAAGTACTTGGTTCACGGCACCGTTACGATGAAACTCTAATCCCTCGGAGTAAGAGTACACGATTCCGCATATATCGCGTATTAAAAATCCGTATAACGTTTCGCTCGCGTCAAGTGTCTATAAATTTCCGAATTCTAGCCGAGTACCACGGTATTGAATCGTCTCGATGGATCGTCGACACGCGTCGCGGCGGTTCCGTCGACGCTCCAGACGCGATAAAGATACGCCGCGAGACTTTCGTGCTCCTCGCGTCTCGAGAGAATCTCGAGAATTAATTAGCGCGGGCCCTCGCAGACGGCCATTGTGCGTCCGAGAAATAAACGGAAGAATAGTTTCGTGGATGAAAGGAGCGAGAGGGCGGTCGCGGGGGCGAGATGGACACCGAAAGAGCCGCGCGGAGGGTAAAAAAAAACGAGAACAAAGAAGCAGGGGTCGCGCGAACGCGGCAACCTCAGTGGACCCGCTCGCGAAATCTTGAATGAGAAGTCGCTCGTATCGATTCGCGCCCGATCGAGAACCACGCGGGAAGGTTGCCTCCGAAGGATAAACACGGAGCACCCCCAAAAATTGTGCCTCTATCGAGCCATAAAACGTCTCGAAGATGTTTTTCTTTCCTCCTCGTTTTTCCGCGAGTTTCTGCGTCGGACAGAAATCGAGGACAAAAAAGCACGAAATGTCGGGTGTGCCGGTCGGCTGTTTGGCGAGCGCTGGCAGTCTGTAAGTTGAGTTTAATGCATGTTGTTTTGTCTGTCCTTGCATGCAGGGATTCGGTTTTGTAACATTCGCAAATAGTGCTGACGCGGACCGGGCACGTGAGAGGCTACACGGCACCGTGGTTGAGGGCAGAAAGATTGAGGTGTGCATGAACATTCTTATACTTATATATATATATACATACATATATATATGTATACATTCGCCATTAATTCATCGATACACGATATGTACTTCTTTCCAGGGGCAGGCGAGAGGCGAGCGCGAGATAAACAACAGAATTTTGTTCCAATTCCCGCGGTCGCCTCTCGCTCGGTCAGCAGGCGACCATGACTCCTATCGCTTCTTCAGATTCTCTCATTAATATCACTAATTGTAAGATTTCATTCAATAACAATCGCGGAGCGTTGGTCGCCTATCTCAGACTGATCTCTTAGACGTTAAGACACGCGATCGATCGCGCTCGTAAACGCCGTTTCTTATCGTTTATATACTCGTACGTGGATCGATTTCAACCTTCGATCACCCGCGAACAGTTCTTCTTGTACGCGTGCGATTTACGAGCGCGTCTCGCGTTTAGTTTTAAGCGAGAAACGGTTCCACGCGAGACGCTCGAGCCTCTCGGACGAATCGCGATGAGAGACTCCGCGATTCGACGCCGCGGGACGTCGAGATCTCGAATTTTGGCGGAGCCGAGGTCGTGGATCTTTTATTTATGTGACTATTACGTGAATTATTGCGGGTTGGAGATGACAGCGATTTTTGGAAACCAGTCTTATCGCGCGTAATGTCGATCGATCCATTCGACTCAAGAAATCTTGTCAAATTTTTAAAATTACTTATTAAAATAATTAAATAAGCAGTAATTTTGCGCATCGAAAAAAGAAGTAACGTTCCTACAACATTTTCTTTCTCGAGTTTACAGAATCTCGAGCATCGTTTGTTTGAAGAACAAAGAAACTTTCGTAATTGTAGTATACGTATATGAGTAATTGAATTCTCCAGCACCGCACTCTAACGCAAGCGAATCGAGTCAGACTTTCAAAAGTTTACGTGGACAAACGGCACCGCCAGAATTAATCGCGAGGCAGGTGACGGCGATGGCGGTTCGAAAACCGCGCACAAATTTATTGGTTATCAAACATCGAAACTGTGGACGTGTCTGGGGATCTTTTGTCTATCCACGTTCTCTGTTTAAGTCGGCGACAATGCATCCAAACAATTTAATTCATTTATTGTACTTGATTCACTGCACAATGTTTTTTAATTGTGATTTGATACACAGAGGAGATGTTATAGACATTTTTATCGCGATACATGTGCATTATATACGAGGATTGTATTTCTAATTCTAATTCGTAACAGAAACTATTTTATTCTATTAATGGGAGAAAGTATTTTCAATAAATCTTTTATGAAGTGTAATATTTTCAAGTTTTAATTTAGCATTTGAAAAGTTTTCCGATATAAAATGTTCCAATCTTTGTTTTCTAAACTCGCTAAATTTTGCTGTGGAATTATCTCAACGCAAAGTCGCCAGTCACGTCGCGTTATCGCGAGTAAAAGATGTTTTAAAATTTTCAAAAGTCCGGTGGAGCGGTTCCGGCCATCGTCGACCTGCGTCGCGACGCCTCCGGTGAACCGCGAGGCGGAGGATCCGAGGCGTGCGCCGCGCCACCGACGCGTACGCCTAATTAATCGAAAGACCCGCGACTTACGTATGCGACGCGTACACCTGGTCGAATCGAATGAACGCCAGGTGAACGTGACGACGTGGGTGGCGCGACGCAGCGCAAAAGCCGACGAAGTTGAAGGGGTGGACGCGCTCGAAAGAGAAAAATCGACGCCACGAGCTACACAAACTCTAAATAAATAAAATTGAAAGAAAGTGTGTCGAGACACCACGTGCCACGTGCATAATGGACAAAAAAAAAGGCCGTGACTTGGCCAGGGAGCACACGACCCAACAGCTGGCGTCACGAACTTCTGAATTAATATAGTAGCAATAATAGTAACAAAAGTAATTGAGAAAAGATAATGAATAATAAAAAAAAAAAAAAAAAGATGCACGAAACCCGTGAGAAACACGTGTCTGACGCCGAGTCTCTTGTTGTCCCAATATAGAGTTCCTCTGCGATCAATGATAAAGAGTTAGAGATCGATCGATATTGTACCGAGATATAATTGAGAGAGCGTGCGAGAGAGAGCAAGTTAAAAGACAGGATTGTCTGATGATCGGGAAAGAGATATTGCGAGAAAGTTTCGCGGGCGTACGCTGGGCCTAAGAGGGACACTGCGGAGGGCCCGAGTGTCGAAAATACGATCCCCTGAAGTGTCCGAAAAGGTAAGGATAAATAAATCACGCGCACGAAAAGGAATCGTTCTGAAGACGACCGAAACGCAAACTGTATAGAATATTGTATATCGCCTCGCACTGCCCGCTCTCTCACACGATGTACACGGGAATCGCACGACCGATTTCACACCGAACGCTTTATTCTTCAAAAACCTAACCCGCCCCCACCCCCACACCCTCAGAAAGTTTGCCGATCGTTTTTCGCCCCGTTTTACAGGAAGACTCGACGAGTTTTTTTTTTTTCTTTCTTTCTTTCTTCTTCTTCCGAACAGTTCATCTCGCGCAATGCCGGAGTTAGAAAGTAGAAGAATACAAACTGGCTCGATTCCTCTTATGGAACTTTGATTCATTTTGAATAACGATTCCCGCATCTCATATTACGGCATAAACTTAAAAAGAAAAATCAAAGACTCTCAGATGAGTTCACTTAGAAAGCGAGAATTTGTATAATTTCATCATTCTGGCATAGTAATTTTATTTTATTGTATTCTTCGAGTATTTCAATGCTAGATATAACGCCCGTTCGAAGTTTTCCGAGTTTTCCGAAGTTAACACTCGTCGAGTTTTCCAGATTTCGATTCAAGCTCCCCCCCTCGAACTGAAAACGCGTTTTCGAGCAAGTCCCGTAGTTTTCAGTCGCAAGCGTTAAGTCTAGAGTTAAGTTCGAACCGTAAAATAAGTGAGACGCTCGCGCGAGTACTTTCACGGTTGCTGAGACGAGACGCTCGTTGGAGCACGACGAGAAATTCGCGGGAAGTGAACGCGATCGCTGAGCGTTCGCGTTTCTCTGGATTTAAACGAGGAGATTCGGCCTCGGAAATCGCGCGGGGAAATGGTTGACAAGGAAAAGATCGAGATGCAAATTTCTTGATATCGCTCCCTTGATAGAAATTACGCTTGTGTATCGACCTCTTGCGCTGAGAACTGTTTCTTATAGTGACTCTACGAGAGCTGCGGAGCTCTAGGGACACCTTGTACAATGATCTTAACCCTTGAAAGCTTGATTTTCCAAATTAACACACATACAGCCAAATATTAAAAACGAACTAGTTGCAAGTGTACTATTCGATTCGATATTCCGGTATCAAATATTGAAACTTAGGTCATTTAAGGGTTAATTATTAATCATTTCTACACGATGATATATCCAAACCAATACAGAAAGTACGATACAGAAAGCCACTCGATTTCAATTTTCAGCAAATATCTCGATACCTTTTGTATAAATATTTTATATACTACGAAACGAATTCATTTGCTTTCGTTACATTTTGTTCCCTAAGATAACGGACTCTCGACTGCCTGTAGTCGTTCCAGCGCGAGAGGTTGATAAAAAGGGAAGAACACTAGTCTCCCCGATCAAATGATCCATACTATTCGGTCTCGATCGAAGGATCGCAACTCAGACGAGATTTTCATGTAACGCAGCGCGAGTCGAGCCGCAGTTAACAAGCTTTAATGCCCAATTACGGGGTTACGTTTGCTCCCCCGGCTCGTATTTCCGTCGCTGCGTAATGAGCCGCGAATAATTGAAACATACTGGCGTGTTTCACGCGCCCTGCTTTGTACAAACTGGGAAAAATGCCGGTGGCCGGTTCGAACCGCCGTAATTCGGCGGAGTGAGACGAATGAACGCGTCCCACGATTTTTCTGCCACCCTGTGTGCGTTTGTACTCGTTCAGAAAATTTATGGTACTAAGATGATTCGTGAACGCATCTGGACGAGATGAACGTTACTTCTGGAGCAATTATAACGTGGTCGAAGAAAGAAAATAGCGTTCAATTTTGAGGCTGTATAACAGATTTATGAATAATAATGAGTTCATTTTACTGCAGAAGCACTGGTGCAGAGTCTAAGGTATCTTTGGGTTTTTATTTTAATATAGAGGATTTAACAAACCACATGATCCATGTACGTCATTTAGACGGATTGAACGAAATTATAGTGGACCCCTAACTTGCAAAGAAAATTCTAGTCAGGAGCCTTTTTAAAGAGAAAGCTTCCATTTAATTTAGAGGACTACGATAAGCCTCTTCAAAGACGTATTAATATGTATTAAAGAAAAATATAAACTCACTACGAAAATTCCTCGTTAGCCACCAATTAAATTCACCCCGAACCTCCGATCCATCGTCCAAGCAGATCCGGAGTCGCAGCGAGATGAAAAAGAGCGTAATTGAATTTCTCATCTCGCCAAAAGAACAAGCAATGAATTAACAAGATCGCGAGTTTCGCGTTGCTTTCCGCGGATAAACATTCGAGCACCGTTCAGGCCACTTCGGGGGAGCCTGGTAAAAAGATGGCGGTGCTTCGTCGCCGACCCTAACGAGAAATTAAAGACCGCGAAAGTTACGAGGTTGCGGAAGGGGAGGCGATAAAAGAGACGAGAGAAGATCCCTTCTCGCGGAGCTTTTTAATTGGCGGAAGGATTAAGGCGGATTTCAAATTAGAGGCGACGTTTCTTCTCGGCGAATTTTAATCCGCGACGGTCGCGTCACTTTGATAAAATCACCCGGAATTCATTTTCGACGCGCTCGGCGCGGATGTTTGCGAGGATTCGTGTAATTACGCGAATTATCGATGGAGAATATTTATTTTCGTTTGTTGCGTTGCAAAAGTGGGAGATTGTTTTCCAAGGTTGAAAGTAAATGCGTCGAGTTTATGGTTGAAGATAAGTCTCTCGAGGGTTGGTGGGGTTGAGAACCAGTGTTGATATGAGATACACGTTAATAAAAATGGGGTATCACGTCCTGACACGGTAGCTTTTGTGTCAAGGGTTGAAACAGAGTTGAGAATCACTGACTAGATCTGCCATATTTCATAACCTCAGCCAAGGCCCCGGATAAGAAGCTTCGCTTACAAGAACACGGTCGAAAAAATGTGACACAAATTTAGACGATTGAGAACCATCGGAAGAAAATCGATTCTACCTCTCGATCGCGAAGAGGAATCCCCGAGACTTTCCAGAAATTAACCACCCTCTAATTTCCGAGCTGCGGTCCAGTCTCTTAAATAGTCGAAGAAATTACACTTGTCCCCATGACGGATAAAGAGGGATCGATGTCGTCCTGAAAAGGACCCTAGTCTCCATCATCCCCAACCCCCCGAGCGATATATCGCCGGGGGAAGTTGCTAGCTTTCGAGTCTTGTAACGAGCGGGCACAATGCTCGTCGGCGAGCACAAAGGGTGTTCGTTAAGATAATGGGCCAGCGAATGGGGTATCTGGCGGTGTCGCGGGGGCGAGTGTCCGCGTTTCAACCCCCGTTAAAAGGTCCACGGGAAGTTTAAACTGGTTTAAGCACCGGCAGTAGTTAGCGAGAGCCAGCGTAGCCCGATACTCGTCGATTATCGAAGGTCTTTCGGCCTCGTTAGCGCCTGAATTTTGCATGCTGGTTGAAAGCACAGTCAACCCTCCGCGGGAGGGTGAAACGACGGGAAGATTGGCGGTGTTGTCGCTCGAAGGGCGACGGAGTGCCTTTATTTTCGCGATATCTCCGAAACGAGGATAAAAACATAAAAGAGAATATGATTTTGTAGACAAGATCGAGGTAGGATGAGATTCTACGAGGACAACTCTGCTATAGAATACTCTGTTGATAATGTGGCGCGTTCTGTCGGTAAGACACGGCATTGAAAGACTCCGATTACTTATTTACCGAGAGAATTTTCTGCATTACCGGTACCTATTGTATCAACAGGATGAGATTCTACGAAGACAACTTTGCTATAGAGTACTCTGTTGATAATGTGGCGCGTTCTGTCGGTAAGACACGGCATTGAAGAACTCCGATTACTTATTTACCGACAGAATGTTCTGCATTACCGCGAGCTATGCCGATGGATCCTAACTCTTTCGGAAGCCTTGTCAGACGTTTGAAAAATGAAGTGGGCGAATATTTCCAAGTGTCTTTCGAGGGAACACTCGAAGACCCAATCAACGGAGATCTCGTCATTCCCGGAATTATTATACAAATTAACGACGCGGGGTGAAATATTATTCAGAATAAATTTAATCCCCGTTGCAGAGGAAGGTATCGGTGGAGAGGCTTCGTGGCAACCCAACGAGAAGCGGGACGTTGTTTAAACGAGCCGAATGAATAAACGATGAACGAACTTATATGGAGGGATCTAAAAATGTCCCGGAGTACGCGACTCGACGTCGTGACAAATGATAGAGACCAGGGGAACCTGGAATTACGTCGATCGGCCCAAGAATGCAGATTAACGAGCGAGAATCCGCCGAGACACGTGAGGTCAAGAAAGTTCTCGCGAGGATTCCGGGTCACCGCGAACGGGGGTGATACGGATGCTTGAAAAACTGAGGAAAACTGGGAACCGTGGGAGATCGATCCTCGTCGGACGAGAACGTTGTGTAAACAACTGCTGGAACGATCCGAAGTGTTTCTCTTTTGAGTATTTGCCGAAGATTGATAATCCTCGGGTTGATGAAAAATCTGTCAGGACAGGTGAGGATGAATTGCTAGCTGCAATTGAAGAATGCAGTTTACCTGTCGTTTTTCGCTTCTGCGAGGCTTACCCTGTTCAGATCGTACGAGAGACGTTAAAAATAATATTTTTATTCTCCAAGAAGAGAATCTCTTCGATATGTCGATTCTCTGTCGATATGGCTCGGTAAGGTAGAACGTTTGGTCGATACAACAGGCAGAGTTACTGGTAACGCAGTACAGTCGGTCGGTAAATGTGTCGACCAATCAGGGTTCCACATTGCAGAGTCTTACCGACAGGACGCGTTACACTACCGACAGAGTATAGGAAAAAGATTCAACTCTAGGAAGGGAACTCTAGGAAATCTTTCACTAGAAACGCAAGTGCGGTCAGAAGTGTCGAGACTACAGGGGAAAATTATGCGCAGTTCATCGAAGTAGGACACGATAGGTCACCAGTTCCAGGGGGTAGCATAACTAACGAACCAACATTGCCTTGACGTTCCTCCCGAGCACTGCGGACAACCCCCGCGATCCCTGACCTATTCAACCGAACGTAGCAAACTGTCAATTAGTTCTTCCTCGGGAAATCTTGACAAGAATCACGAGCTCCATCCTTCATCGGAAGATGCCGCCATTCATCCACGAACAACAAACAGAAGAGCCCACTCCTTCGACCGCTCTGGACCGAAATCCCAGATCCGTCATCCCGCGGGTCGAAACGGCCCAAGTAGTGGGCCAATAGTCGACCTAGCCAGGTCGCCGAAGCGATATCCCCGTCATCCTAAATTTACCATCCAGGCTTCTGTACACCTGGAACACGCTACCTTGTCTCGCTGCTAAATCGATTTCCCAGGAGAGCGAGGCGTGCCGGTGAAAATGGCAACGGTGGACCCCCGAAGGTCGAAGCTGATTAACGAGCAACGACAAAAAGCTCCTCGACGCCGAACGGAACCGCGACATTCCAAGAAGACGGACTCCTCGACCTACTGACGTCGCCTGGCCGCCCGTACCTCACGTAGCCCGTGATCTAGCGCAACGACAGGTGGCGGCAGGTCGGCTTTTCGAGGGCTTAGCAAGTCAAATTTATGCAGATGCCGCCAGGCTGGCCGGTTGTCGAGCCAGGTTGCGCCAAACTTCTGAAACTGGCTGGGAACCGTGACGTCTGGCTCTTTGATTTGTAGAGGCGAGAGATGTGCGTCGCCGAAGGTCGTTCGAGGACTGCCCCCCACTCGGTGGTACGAGTACGAGTGGAGGGGGTGGAGGTGCGTAGGCGTACTCGCGATGATTGAAGGGAAAGGAGAAGAAGATGGAAAGAAGACGAAATAGAAACAAAGTTCGTGAAAACTTGAAAGGGTAATCATATGTACATGAATACCAGTACAATCACTTCCTGAATGTACAGCGAAAATATAGTACAACGCCAAAAGTCGGAATACGAATAGGAGTGGAGGCGACGTGGTCTGATGGTAAAGAAAATAATGCGAGAAGAGAGAGTGCGAAGAAATGAAAAATTACGATACGCAAATATACTGCAAAGGTTCAAGTAGCAAAGCAAAGCGAAGACATTTACCAAGAGAATCGACCTACATTTTACTTTCGGACCGAATTTACAGAACCTAGGAGCAATTATCTATGCAACTCGGAATATTAAATTATAATAGGAGACAGAAGAACCGTGGGAGGAAAATCGATGCATCCCTGGCTGACCTAACGAGCCCGCGATTTACTCGCGGGCCAGTTAGATTTACTCGCTTCCTGCATTTCAATTCAGATCGCGCTGATAACGCGGATCTGGCGGAAATCGTGGATCGTTCCGTGTCAGTTCCGCGCCACGAACCGGGTCTCCGAGCCTAAACGCACGGCGAGCGGTATTCCAAACCAGATTCACTTCTCAGGCCAGTTTTTCGCAATTAATCGAACGTCACGACTGCGTCCGATGGAAATTGTCCCCAGAAACAATGGGATTCCCTTGATCGAATCGATGTTATAGCGTCGAGGAAAAGAATTCTAGATCCTCGAGATACAAGCGGTTATTTGTGATGATTTTTGTTGTATATTTGGATTTGATCAATTTTGACAACGGTCGTCATGTCAGTTTGCTTGTTAAAAAATCCAGCTAAAACAGAGATCGTTAAAAAGCGACTATAGTTCAACTGCAGCTCTCGTTTGCAGAAAGTTAACAGTTTTTCATAAATTTCGAAGCCGCGCGCGCGGAACGAGTCCCGTGAAAGGACACGCGATTCGCAATTTTACGAAGACAATGGCCGTGAATCTTTTCCAAGAGAAGAAAGGGAAAAATGAACGAATTTGTATGGTTCTTTTGTAACGTTTCGTGCCAGGGGAGAAATAAAATCGATCCAGAAACGGACAATATAGCGGGTGGTGTAGCTCGCGTATCGCGGGACTAATTTGCAAAACAATCGCCGCGCGAATTTACATGGACGAGCGTCGGGGGCTTTCAACGGGGACGTTTAACGCGATACACGGACGGCAAACAAAGATTTCGAGGTTCATCCCGCGCGCGTATTGTTTGTTATCCGTTGATGCGAACAAGGCACCGCGAGAATCGATTCTGGGACCATAGATTTCCCACCCCCGTCGACGCGGTATCGTCGTTTGTTTGCTTGTTTGTCGTGGACGACGATCACGATTCCCTCGAATCGGACAATTTCAGGCGGGATTCGTCCGAAACTTTATTAAGGGTGTATTGGCGAGTTGAAGCTGAAGGGAAATGGCGAGGAAATTGAAAGGGGGTGAAAAGGAAGATGTATTATTTACGAGACGCCGCGAGAAACGAGTCTGAAAGCATAGATATGGGTACAGACTATTTTTATGGGTAGAAAGAAAATAGGCGTAGAAAGAAAATTCAAGTGTCGAGGGGGTTGCGATTGTAGTACTATGAATTTAATTGATAACGGAGACGGAATATTTTTTTGTCGCGATTAGAATGAAAATTCCGTAACGAAAGGGTCGATGAACACACTATGAATTTAATTGATAATTAGGTGAAGCCTAAGATAACCCAGGAATATTTTTTTACGGAGATTAAAATAAAAATTTAGTGTCGAGGGGGTTGATCAACGGTGTTCGTAATACTAGAAATTTGATTAATAATCGGGTTTCTAAGGTACACATTCAGAATCGACCAGCTGGCATTATTATTCATCTTCGATTACCCCCAGTTCGAAGTTTCGTAGTTGGTATCGTTATTTATGTCCTATTTACTCGGGAACTATTAATATGGATGGAGGTTAGGTTAATAGCAGCCTGTAACCGTACCTCGCCCTTGTGCAAAACGTACACTTACATCTACTTCCACGCGTGAATTTTCCTTTTTCAATTTCAATCGAGACATACAATTGTTATTAAACTGTACTACAAGAAATGTACATTATGCTTTACGTTCAAATGTATTAGTTAATATAACAATATTAATATTTTGTTCCGCATCGGTACACTTTTGATTTCGTTTAGCATACGTTTGTCATATTCTGTTGGACCATAAATGCATGAAAAAGATCATCATGCATCAGCAAAATAAATTTTGAGCGTACCAACGTATTATAAAATTTTGTTGGCGAGTTACTTTATGTTTCATCGTTCCAACGACGAAATTTCGACGCCCACATCGTTACTTGCATCTGGTCCCCTCGCGCCTCCGATGCAAACCAACATTCATTAGTTCGCGAATTCGATTCACTAATAATAAGGTCCTTGGCGTATCACGCGGAAGTTTGGTCCCTGATACTCGTCGGCCATCATTTGTTTACTCGTGAATATTAAATAACCCCGAGCAGCGTTCTCCACGCGTTACATTTTATTCGCCACAAAATCTTCCATTGCTCCGTTGTTGGTAGAATTATTTATCTTTAGACCCGATTACTAAACGAGGGTGGAAATTAACTCGGTTGTAACATTTATAGGTTCGAAAGATAATCTCCAAAAATCAATAAGTCGAAACGCAAAATTGGCGATAGATAACTTCAGGCTACAAAATGATGCATTCATTATCGATTATTGATTCTGTGATAATTGAGCCCGTTCACAGTATAAATCGATCAACTCGACTTTTTGAAAAATCTTCAATTTATGTATCAAAGCACTCGGTACGATCATAACTTTTTATATTTCATCGCATTTCTCAACTTTCTGTTTTATGGAGTTGATCGATTTGCGCAATGAATGGCACAATTGATAGTCGTCCCTTGTTTATAGTACTCTCCTTCGCGATACTTTGAAGCAACGTCGAAGCATTGCAACAAAATACGATAATTTGTTATTGACTTCACGAACCCTGTTTCTCGTAACGCCAAGTCAGCTTTGGGATCCGATCGTACGATTTATGGACACCTTAGGAGCGTAATTTCTCGTCGGAAAATTAGACACGATTGCTCGTTAGGTGCAGCGCCGTTCGTTTAATCCGACCATAACTATAACGCGAGCAGGACAGCGGCAGCAAATAGCCATCGCTGGAAACAAGATCGTAAAATGCAAATGGGGGCCGATGGTGTATCGAGGCGATTGGCCTACAATTCTCGAATGGGAAAACGGCACACACGAACAGAAAGTTCGTTGGGGGTAGAGGTTATTCGGTCGCGAGAGGCGCGAAATAATTCATGCTGAACGTTCGATTAGGATTCATTTTTGACACGTTCGCTGCCGGACTAATACTCTTGAAAATTTCTACCTCGATTTAATTTCGTTTACAGACTTTTGGCATTTAGTTCTGTAACTTCGTCAAATTTCAAGCATTTCATTTAAATTCATTTTCTATGACACTTAACTTTCAGAATTAATAGTCTTTGTTTTTCAGTGAGAAGCACTGTCACCCATGTATGGGTGACGTGGCGATCAACGTATTAAACGGCGTCAGGAAACGTTCTTCGGGTGCTAAATAATAGAAATTCGAATAATAGACGCTACTGATATGCTAACGATAAATGGTAGTTTTTAAATATAAATATTGTAAATACTATTCTCGAAACTGACTGCAATTATTTGTGCAATTTCATGCAGGTTATAAAATTACTATTTCTATGAGTTTAGAGGAATGAATTATCCAGCTTTGGTCTGACTGTCGCGGACCATATTTCGCTAGAGAAATACTCGAATACTCGAACCCTAGGGTTTACGGACTCAGTGACCCCTCGAGGGGCGCGAGTAGAAATTTCAGCACTTTTCAAGCCCTGTTGCTCCTCTTGTTGCCACACTCGTCAGCACCCTCCAAAAAACGGTGACACGACAGGTCACGCGATTCCGAGTTACAATAAAGGTGTAGAAACATTGCCCACCCCCTCCTGAGTGGGCGTAAACAAGTTTGACTCCACAGGAATTTTATTTACGAGGGAAATCTTCTCTCGTGATAAATGAAACGGTTAATTAGATTCAGAAATACGGAGGGCATTTAAAAACGTTGAAATTTTATGAGAGTACCAAGGGTGAAGAACAACATAATTCAACAGTCTCCTTAAACGCACAAGTTTCTCTACGATAAATGAACAGTAACGTGATCCGGGATCGAATATCTCGATGAGACAATGCTAATGCGACGATCAAACTTTTGTTTATTATTACCGTTTTTGTTGTACCGGAACTTGACCATCATATCACGTTAAATAACAAAGTTAACAAAAATTCCATCGCGCTGAAACATGAGCCCCATTTTACCGTGCAATTTCCATATTTGAAATTGTGCATTCGGCCGATAGTTTTGGAGTCAGAGCTCTGTATCACTTAGGCTGGGAAACCCTGTAGATATATTATACATAGACAGTACTATTAATCGTAGGATAGTAGAGGTCATAATTAATAGAACGAGGAGTCAAATAAGAACACGACTGGTAGGGTGGCTTATTTTTCGTACGACTCCTGCGTTAATAATTGACGAAGTGATTCGAATATAAATAAAATATAAATTGAAAGGATGGTGTAAAAAACGTACAGCTATATCTCCACGTATAAGTCGAAGATTCGAGCACAGGTGGCAGAAGGAAAAATTGATACGTTCGTGGAAACGTCAGAGATGAAATTTTCATTCGCGAGTCTCGCATCCACCGATCACGGAACGCGTGGAAACGAGCTCTTCAGAGGTCGCGAGCGACAAGTAGTCGATATTCCCCACGAAAATGGAAACGCAGGTGGCAGAAAAGCAAGACGCGAAAATTCCCCGACGACCAATCGTCGAGATCTCGCTTTGACGCGTGATTTTTCCGTTCCTCGCAGCGAGTGGATGGTGAAAAGCGTACGGTAAGAGGGTAGCCGGCCGATAAAGAGAAGTCAAGCTCGTCGAGCTTTTTCCGTCTCGTTCAGCCAGCGACGAAAGTACTCGCGTGAAATTGAAATAATCGGAAATCGACGGCAACAGTTTCTTCATTTTTTTTTTATTTTTTTTTTTTTAATCTTTTCCCCCTCCCCTTTCGTTTCTCAACCGTCCAGGAGAGCGGTAGCGTTCGACGAACGCGAAGTCGACGGATTGTCTCTAGTTTTTCCTTTTTTATTTTTTTTCTATTTTATTTCGTTTTATTTCCACGTCGAGATTGCGTTTCGAGTCCGGGAAACGTTTTGCGCTCGAGATGATTCCTTTCGCGCGCTCCCGCTCTCCTGGAATTTTCAGCTCCGAAGAAACGTCGATCGATCGCTCTTAATGTCCCGAGAAACCGGAGGGTTGCTTTTTCCGATTGCGATCGCGGGGCAATAATGAATTGGAAATGAGACCTTTAAAACGCTGATTGCGAAAACGGTGGGAAACGTGCGCGATACGTTACCGTATCGATTAGGGGAAATTGCGGAGATGGGCTGGACCCTTATCTGGATCAAAATGGCGAATTACGAGCGAAGGGTGGGGAATGTTTGGTTGGTTGCTGGGTATAGAAGAATTGGCTACCTTTTTATGGAATTTAAAGTTCCAGAGATACATATGTCGAACCGAGGTCTTTTTCAGCGAAAATTATTTTCTTTATGTGAATAGAAATGGCGATTGGTTGGTTGCTCGTTAGATAAGATTTATTCGACATCTTTGTATGGAATGTAAAGTGGCCCATGATCTTGTGGGCATAGAGGTATTGGAGGATTGAGGACCTTTTCAGCGATGGAAAAAT
>NC_071983.1:6342110-6366275 GCF_026283585.1 Hylaeus volcanicus | reverse complement strand
ATTATCGGACATTTTTTCATGAAATTCAAAGCTATGTCTTGATCTTATGTGCATAGAGATATTGAAGGATCAAGGTCCTTTTCAGTGAAGATGAATTACGTACAAGAAATTGCAGGGAATTGACCAACCAATCAGACCCCGTTCTACAGATGTATTTTGCAACTAACGAAACATCGAACTGTTCGTTCGAAGAATTCGCCATACCTTGCTCGGATAAAATTCCAGCCATCTCTGGGAAAGTCAAGACAGGAAAATTGATCATTGCAATGATTAAAAATCGAGGACATTAATACGATCGATCAGATATTTTCGTTCTTGGCCCCGAAGACGCAAAACTCGAAAACAATTTCGTTTACGATATATATTTATAATCGCGAGCAAGGTAAGCTCGTTCGTCATTGGATTTACCAAAGTCATTGCGTTCGAGTATGGTCTTCCTGGCCAAGAGAATTCGATCAAGCAGAGTCGCCAAGAGACTCGAGAAACTTCTCCAGAAGCCAACCTGATCCACTTTCTCTGAACTTTCCTACCGTGAATTAAATTTCGAGAAACTAATTCTGAAACAGCGTTCATAAAAGTTGAGCTTCTGGAAGGTCTCGAGCCTCTCGGAGACCCTGCTTGCTCCTAGATAAGCGATACTTAAAGCATTCCTTGAATTTAGACAAGATTTCAGAGCACGAAGAGCGCCATCGATTCCGAAATTTGGGCGAAACAGATCTCTCGCGACGAATTTTCTAACGCGACAAGAACGAACCACTCGGTCGCCATAATTGCGGAATCGATCGCTCGATAGACACCCGAGAAATATCTGAATTCAAGCGAAAACTGCAGCTGAACGTCAACGAACCTTTGCAATATTTCAAATCTCCGCAAAAGTCTACGAAAAAGCTAATTGTCTAAATTATATACGAACACGGAAACAAAGATGCGTATTAATAAGAGCAGAGTTCGACGACGCGCAGCTGCAACCATTTCCGCCGACGAATTGCTCGTACGCTCGACGATGGACGCACAAACGCGATTTGTCTGTCGCTTTTTTTTTCCTCCCTCGGAGTAATTTCAACGAAAACCGAGCGGAATTGTCGATCGACGTACGCGATCATGCGTCCATCGACGTGCTCGCGATCACAGGATCCGTGCGTGGCCGCGCGAAATTGGCGTTGTTCGATTCTCACACGAGCTCTCGTGGTTCGATTCTCGTCTCATTGTCGTGGAACAAAAAAAAAAAAAAGAGGGGAAAAAGGAAACACGCTGTATCACCGAGACAGTTTCACAGACAATTTCCACCGATGGAGGGATTTGCATTTTTCGAGAGGAGCGCGATTTAGAAACTCGAAACGGTGGTTTCCTTTGTTCGAGTCGCTTCGATTGTGGATTTTTTTGGTAATAGGGAAGCGCGACTAGTCTCGACGAGGAACGCTTGGCCATCGCGGATCCGAGTGATCGTTTAGTAGACATTCCTCGGGAGTACTTTGACGATGTCTAATGCTCTGTTCTTGATTTGGCAGGTGAACAACGCGACAGCGAGGGTGCAGACGAAAAAACCACCGACGGTACCCAACGGTAGGTCCAAATTTATTTCTTATCACTTTATTTCGATATAGGCGAGATACTTTGTCACGGATTATTGCTTTGGATGCTTTGAAATCATTTTTGATGCTCTTTGAAATTCGTCAGCTTCGTCTATATGTTTGGCAAACCATAGACAAGCACACAAATTAAAATCATTTATCTATATAATAGTCTGACCAGGAAAGCCTTTGGTATAACGTGGAATGGAAAAAATATAGTCTACGTTAATGCATTAATTAATTCGTGTAGAAAGAGTTTATTACTCTCCCCGCGATAAAGTAGTAAGGTCTCTTGCAACCATCGAAACTATTATTTTTATTAAAAATTCCTACCAAGGACTGAACGCAAAGAAGATAAACTTTGACCTTTCCTTTATATCGTATTTTTCGCGACCCCTTTCAACCGCGATCAAATTAATTCTAACATGGAGAAACTTTGCACGATGTACAGGGTGGTTCCAGAAACTAGGACAACCTTTTTGCTAACTAAAATACGTACGATCTCAATGGGACCTGTCTTTGATCATTTTTGTTACGCTACGATGCGAGTTGGGGAGTTGACGCGTTGGTTGGAATTAAAAATAATTACTCCAGCATGCGTCCTGTGCAATTTTAAAACGCAACTAGTATAAAGTAGACTCCGATGGTAATACTTTTAAATGATAAATAAAACGTGAAATATTTCCTGCAATTCCTGCAGAATAATTAATACGTTCTTCTTTAAATAATTCGCTCTTTCGAAATATCGAGTACCTCGAATGCACAAACGTCCTATAAATTTTAGTTACCTCGGTATTCGACAAATTTCGAGGTTGGGAGGGCAAGGGATGACGTCGAGGGTCGATTTCGTGTAGGGTCCTATCTTCTGCGGAGGTTCTGGTATCAACAGATAGCGAGCGAGGCCATCGAGGACAATTCATCGCTGCGCCGACATCCTCCTCGAGATCGCGCGGTCTCGTTCTAATCCTATCGTCCGGGCAATTGGCTTTAATCTAAATCTAATCACGATTCCATTGCTCGACCCCATTCAAATCGCGAGTTAATCCGGCTTACCAGATCGGCCAGTTGCGAACCACGCTTGTCGCAACCGAGTACTCGTATTTGGCCCTGATGATGCCAAATTTTCATCTCGACATTCACCTCATCGGAAATTTAAGACAATGGATTCACCCCATGGATAATAGAAAGTTCGTGAATAAGTAAATTTCTTTACATAACTGACGTTTCCACTGAGGTTGCTGAGCTACTTCAGGAACCACCAGAATATCGGTATTAATTCATCACTGGAACTACAAATTACTGTTTCGAGAGATGTATCGTATAAAAGACCGATTGGTTAAACTTGGTTAAACTTGGTCGGGTTCGGATTGGATTTCCGCTGATATTTACGTCGGCGTATATACTAAAATTAATCGACTCTGTTAAAGTCAATTACCGAGGGAAAATAATACTTGTTCTCGACATTTATTTATTTTGGGAACGTCGCGCGGGATAATGTAGTAATTTCATTCGGGGTTTTGTTAACGTGCTCGAGCATCAAATTTGGCGAAATGGAGAAGTCTTCTGTCGATCTCGGAGCGAATCTTCGCATATAGCACGCGAACTTATTCATAATTGAGATTGAATACCTTGGAGTTTCTTCGCGCAGCTCGCAGGGAATTCTATTCGCGATTACAGTTCGAGTTGGAATGAGATTGACGTTCAACCGAGCTTGCATTTTAGACGAGAGCTAATTAATTTGAATGACGGCAATCGGTGAAATAGTCGACGGCTAACTGAACAGAAATGACAGAATTTTTATTGAAATAGTCGACGTCAACCCTTATCCTGCAAAGAATCAGCTACATACATTTTCTCGTAGACCAACAAAAACAGCAGAATATTTATTTAGATAATTCATAATCGATGCCATGTCAACCAAATACGACCCAGACGAACTGCGCACTTGCATTCAAACAGAAACCTAGCAACGAAAGGGTATTTTCTCTTCGATGGACCCCGATCGATTAATCGCGACTTTTTCTACTCGAGCACGAGTCGCGGTTATAAATAATCGCCACTCTAACAACAATGACGATCGCCCGCTGCCAAGTGTTTCCCAAGCCGAGAACCGTTCGAATAACCTGGATCGCGCGTGAGAGAACCGACGACGAAAGCGTTTCTAATTATAGGGCGAATATCGTTAGTCCGTAATCGGACACTTAATTGACGCGTGGTCGCTCCGAGTGAGCGAGTTCCAGCGCTTCCGTTCGCCCTGTGATCGCTCGATTTTGGCATCTTGCTTCCACCTTGTTTCGAAAAGGCCCAAGATCTCTCTGTGTAAATTACACCTTTCTAACTCGAATATTAATAATCACAGTTCTAAATTCGTCAATGGTATCTAATTTATATTTTCTCTTCTCCAAATACCGTCCTTTATTTAATTCTGTCAATTAGCAGTCGTATAATTCCTCGATCAATATTATTTGTGAAGGATTCTATGATTTTCGATAGTACCCATCTTTCGACACTTGTTTCGAAAAGGCCCAACGTCTCTCTATGTAAATTACACCTTTCTAATGAACTCGAATATTAATAATCACAACGAAGTTCTAAATTCGTCAATGGTATCTAATTTATATTTTCTCTTCTCCGAATACCACCCCTTATTTAATTCCGACAATTAACAGTCAACAGTCTGACCATTACTCTAAACTAAGATATTTTACAATATATTATATAAATAATTTTAAACTCCTGACTCTGATACTAGCAACCTCCCATCACCAAAAATGGTGTAAAATAATAATTTCACCCCCAGCTGACCAGTTAACCCCCCGCAAAGGGACCAGGATCAGGGGCTGTCGCGATCACGTCACTCGTTCGCCTAACCGACCGTACGCGTGCCCGTTCGATCGATTCCCCACCCGGTCGAGCCAATTCCTTGTCGACCACATCGGTCTCGCCAACTAAATTTCACCAATTTAGTCCAGCATTCGGATCGCGCAATTATCCGCCAACTAAAGCCACGCGTTCACCCACACGCGGCGAGATTAAGGTCGACTTGGATCGTTTCACGCGCACCCGGTATGCGTCCAGGGGTTAACACCTCTTTACAATCGATTCGACAGGCATTTCCCACAAATTTCCGTGTCGATGCCTCGCGATTTCGAGTTCGAGTTCGACGCAAATAAAGTAAATCCATATCCGAGGCTGAAAGTCGAATGCCACCATTGAACCTGTTGAACCATCCACGTTGTTCTAGACTGATCGTCGCGGGTTTCATCGGGTACAAGGGATTTAAAATTTCGATCAGGTATAGGTCCGTTTACTTTGGAGATTAGAAACACGAGATTTTGAATGTCTTGTACCATGGTATCTTTGGTTGATACTCACATAAACTCTCGTAGACTCTCGTAGACTCTCGTAACGCCCTGCCATGAACATACATCCTAGAGGCTCCGTGCAACCGTGGCCAACTGCGCTAGAAATAACGAAACAAACTGTTAAAATGAATAGGTTCGAACGTCCTGAAAATCTAATAAATCTATGATATAAACAACGTCTTTTTCTATATATAAAACTGCGAGAACGTGAAATAATTGCTCGACCTCTCAGAAAATCACGCCAACCGAACACGTTGATTGTTTTTCCGCTCGAAACAAACGGGAGACAAAGCGAGGGTGAGTGGTGGGGGTAGGGTCTCGGTGGTCTTGAGCGGCCATTTCATTTCAACTGCACCTCGCAGCTTCCTCTGCGACTTTAATCGCGAAGAGAGCTCCGAAAGTGGCGAGGGAAAGTAATTTTCGTGCGTTTCACGATTAATTCTTGCTGGAAATGCGCGATTGTCCCTTCGTCTCTCTCTTTCCCTCTTCTGCCTCTTTCTCACCCTCGCTTTGTTTTTTTTTTCAACATCCGTGTTGCTATTTTCTTTGTTCGCAACGGACAGAGCGACCAGAGACGACAGAGTGAATATTCAAGCGCGTCCTCAAAGAACTTTGGTTGGTTCCTGAAAATTTCATCCCGTTGCTTCGTTTTTCCATCCATATTTCACGCACAACGCCCACCTTCCCCCTCTGTTTACACGTAACGACGCCCGCCACCGTTTTGACGCATCGTTGACTAGGAACATCAGTATTTTTCGAGCTGACGCTCTTTACCAGCGAAATCTTCCTCGAACCTTGGATCGGGACCTTCTGTTCATCCCCGATGAACCGTCAAAGTAAGTTCCCCCCATTTTTTTTTTAGACTGGGGTTGTTAGCGAAGAGATTTTCACAAGTTTTAATAGGAAGACTTATTAGCGTAAAAGTGGAGAATCTTCTTCGCTGTTAAAATCCTTCGTCGTAAGTTATTCTAAATAAAACAATTTGGAATAGATTTTAAAATGTTCGGAATCTATGTTTGGCATAGAATGTTTGTTCTTACATTTTGCTTTTATTATATTCCCGGTAAAGTTAAGTAGCAATAATGGAAACACGCGAAACTGGAATATAGATCGATTATTGCTCTTTCTTTGTTTCGTTTGCAATAAATCCAACGGATTTAGCCCCATAGATGGCTATCGACGCAACGATGGAATCGTCCGGAAATAAAATCCGTAATTTGTTGATCCGAAAATTAGCGACGAGCTGTAATAACGATATGAAATTGCGGCGGTCGCGCTATCTGATATTGCGGGGGAATTAGATGATGCTCCCTCGAATTAATTAAATTTTCCCTTCCGATGCGCGATGATGATTCGTACATTATGGCAAATGAAACGACCCCGGGGATACTGAGCCATTCTGATATCGCCGCGGTGCAATTCACCCCCTCTCGACCCCCGATCGTTGTCGCGAACGAGCAGATTTTTTTCCTTCAACTTCGAACGCCTTTCACCGGTTGCTTATTATACGGGAAATGGAACGGTCCACTCGTGAAAAATAATCACCCCCTGTTTTTATAGACAAACACTTGCAGCGGTGAAGTTTCGAGTCGAAAAAGTAGGGGACAGTTTATACCGGACTATTTTTACAAATCTTATAATGCCACGTTTATGAGTGCTCGTTTAGGAAGGCAGATATAGCAATTAGTTACTAATAGAATTCTAACTTGGAACGCCATCAAGGTTGAGATGCGAACGAATGTCGTCGATGCTTTGTGTTTAGATTATTATTATTCTATCTACTTGATATTAATTGTTCAAGGCGATCTGATTAATTCTACGCAGTGTAAGAAAGAACATAGAAATGAAATACGATAAAATAAAATAGAAAAAAAAAGTAAAACGAAATGAAGAAAAATAAACGTTTTACTTCGCGTTAAAATAAATTATCGAAAGAAATTATTTGACTCGTTTGAATGTCTTTGCACTCTTTCTGACGACTGTGCGCATCTAACGATCGCGAGAAAATTGCGCCCCACCGACTCTCGATGACTTTTAATTCTCCCGCGGCGATGGGTCGCGGTTCCTCTCCCCCGGTTTTCTGGAACACCTCCCCCGGGTCGGAAGGGGAGGGATCCATTCAGCCTCCATGCCGACATTTCACGCGACGTGCCTGTCATTTCGGAAAGGCAACATTTCAAAGCGACTATTTCCAGCATCCGCGCGACGGGTTTCGACGTTTCCAGGGAAAATTGTGAAAGTTAAAATAGAGTCCATCGACCGCGATTGGAGGACGCGAACAAGGAAACTGTGGAATATTAGTAGCTCGAATCAAAATACCGTGATCCCGATATCAACCGAAATATCACCGCGAGTGTTTCGATATTATTTTAATCGATTTCTGACGTACTAATTTACGACGAATATCTAGGCCCCAGTTTCTACGATACACTGCTACTATCTTAATTTTGTAGACGTTCGTGTATACCTTCGTTTAAACTATCCATAAGATCGTATATGTATATACAGCCAATCTCATAAATATTCGCACCCTCTATGTCTGTTGAAGAAGTTTGACTAAATTAAATAATAATTTTGATGTAACCAAACGAATTTTTCATTATAAATTTGCGTATGAATAAGCTTATACGTCAACATATTTGTACAAATCTCAAACCTACGATTTAATTGAAACAAATTTCTTCAACACACATAGAGGGTACGTTTGTGTTTGATTGAAAGACGAGCCCTGAGAGCCCTAATAAAATTATCTACCCGAAGAGAAGCAATCGAATAGCAATCTCGTGATCTACGAGTGAGACTGCGTCAGCTTAAAATAAAGTAACTCGCAAGTTCGTGTCGGTTAAACGACGCCCGTTGAAAAGGGGGTGGCCACCCGTGAAAATTCCCCTTTTTAGGAATAGTTGGGAAACGGTAACCCCCGACATTCAGGCGATCGCATGTGTGCCAGTGGAGCATCGTATAGTACCGTTTCCTCGAGAACGGGAGAGGGTGGGAGGGTGCATAACCGTTGTTTATCAACGAAGAGAATTGAGATTTAAATTAGACGGAGATATGCACGAGATTCCACGGACACCAGATAGCGTGTCCAGTTTGCGGGCCGCCAGCGATACCCTGGCTGGAAACTTGTGCGGGTGCTTGTCCAGGGGGTTAAGGTTGGACGAATAATTCGCCACCTTCCGTTTCATTATGGCCGCATCGCGAGAGATACAGCCTACTGGCACGCGATCCACCGATCAATCCTCTCGGCGACGTCCGTCCGTCAAAGCTGACCATCCCCCGAATCGGGACCAGTTACTTGCGCGTAAATCACCATCTCCTAGTGTCGCGAGCAACATCTTTCTCGAGTTGACCGAGAAATCGGCGCGAGAAATCGACGCGAGAAATCGACGCGAGAAATCGACGCGAGAAATCGACGTCGATAAGAGTCAACGTTGACACGAACGAGAGTCAATTCGGCACCCTTCGATCAATCCGGGGGATGCAATTAATTAATATCAAGCGTAGAAATTAACTTTCACCCTTTATATTCGATTGTGTATAACTGTAGTTTAAATAAAAATATTTACTCGTTGAATTGCCAATAATCCAGGTTCTTAACCTGGTTGTTACAATGAATATTTAATCCGACAAAAGGACATCGCATCTTCGTAAACTTTGACGATTAATATTATGAAAACTGAGGCCCAATGACACGAAAGCTTCGAGAGCTATGATTTTTCCTACATGTATAGAATAAACGACTAAATCTAAACGACTAACGTTATGCAAATCTCGTAGATGCCATGTCCTATTGCTAGTCTCAACCTGATGGACGTTACAATTTATCTGCGCATACGAGGTGTCGGTAGCCCTCGAATTTTATTTGTTGTTCCTTTTCTAACCAACATTTTTCAACAGGAACAATTGGATACCAGTATTTCTTCGTGTTCCTTGCGACACGAGGCTCGGGCAACCGGCGTTCCCAGGGTTTTTATTTGAAATTCCATTATCGCGAGCGGCGCAATCCGAATTACAAATGTCGTTCGAAATTATAGAGTGAAATACGGAGTATCGCGCAACTCATCCCGCGAAGTGGGGGTACCTCGGTTTCGACTGGGTTGCGATGAATCCGATCGTTCGCGATATTCATGAAAAACCGATCTATAGGGATTTACATTTATTCCGATACGATCTTCTCGGAGGCGTTCGCCAATTCCTCGCCCAACGGTTTCACTGGAGCCGTCTGGAGCCAAGGGAACTCCATTCCAGATCAAATTTCGAATAATCGGTAACAGCTGAAGCGCGAGAATTTCCTTTAAGGTTTGCACGATTCTCCGAAATCCCAAAAAGTTATTATACCCTCGAGATCTTGGAAAACCGCGAATGATCGAGTGATTGCCAGGAACGAATCGCGTCGTTTATTATTCGAAATTTCGTCCAACGTGCAAATTTTATTCGATCGACGTTTATTTCAGTCGCTCGATTCCGGTAATTCCGGTCGTTTTAAAATAATTTAGAACTTTCGTTCGATGGAGAATATATACGTTAATCAGGGGATATTCTGTAGTTGGTAAATTTATTTCATTTCACGTCTAAATTTACTGCTGCGCAGGGAAATAAAGCACGAGAAATCTAATAGATATCTAATAGAAATATTGGGATCGGCTACTAAGTGTATTACAAATTAATATACACGACTATAGGAATGCCACGTTTCCTACTCTTCCGTGTCTGACCCTTACTTACTCTTTCTACTTTACTTTTTATTTCTAAATACTTTCAAACGATTGGAGCTCGCGTTTCTCTATAAAAATCCTACGAGAATAGGGTAGTCTAAAAATTCTTAGAAAAGTAGACACTCGTCCCAATTTTTCAACAATATCTTCGACCACCAAGGAATCCATCTTCCCTGTAGAATCATGAGCTACAAAGCTCAGCGTGCGAGGATAAAAAAAAAAAAAAAGAAAGGAGATCCTCTCTAAGAAGACGAATGCCTCGTGCGAGACAATCTATCTCGTGCTGCGAGCTGATATCGACACGCGGATAATTTATTGCACGGATCGATCCCTCGCGCGAGTGATCCACGGGATCTCCTTTCGTGAGAAAACGCACTCGGTCGCCACTACGCGAACCGGCGTCCTTTGAGTCCGCGATCGAAATAAAAGCCGATCGATCGGCATCTTCGCTGAGTGAGCGCTCGCGTCCCACCTGGAAAACCGGCGGTGGGTCTTCCGACGAGATTTTCCACCGGAGGAATTGCTTTTCCACCGAGGCTCCGGGTTCCTTCCCCGCGGTTCGTTCGTCTAATCGACGTCCAATTACGACCCGAGCTAATTGCAATTACTGCTTCGCAGCGAATGTTGCATTAATGGGAGCGACAACTGGAGCGTCTGTTGAGTAACGGAATTATCGAAAGTGTGTCGAGAGGAGCGGGGCGAATTTTTGCAGACGCGATTCGCGGCTCGAGTGTCTGCCATTCGTTTCTGCCGATGGAGTTGATAGGATCGATCGGGTCATCGATGGAAACATTGATTCGGGTCGAATTAATTCGATTATTTCAAGTTGTACGTTGAGATCTATGAAAATATCCGTGGCAAAGTCTACTAAATTTTAAGATACGATTTTATGCATTTGTGACGTACAATAATTTTGGAAACGTGCATAAAATATATGTATATAATGTATGTTGAATGCCCAATTAATGTAACGTTAATTTTATTTTGTTTTGCAACGGGTTTACTTGAACGTATCCATTTGCTTTTTGTTTCAGTATGCGTACAGTGGCCAGAGGGTAGGTGCTTCCACGACGTGCCCGAATCGGCACTGCTGAATCTCTACTTCGAGATCCGTGAGATTTGCCACGGGTTCTCCTGAAGGCGATGATCGGTGGCAAAGGCGACGACAGTGATGACGAGAGACAATCATCGGATCGGACGGTCGCGCCGAACGGCCATGTCGCGTCGCAGTGTCGCGATAAGAGACAGTCTCGACGCACACTGGCGACCCGAAACAAACAGATAGTTCACATTTTTCGTTTCTTTCTTCCCCAACAGCCGCCAACACACCACGACCAAGCCAACAAAAAGACAGCCACGAGCCATAGAATCGCTATTCGGAGAGAGATCGCGCTCTCTCCGATTCACGATTTTCTCCACCCTTTTGTCGAATTTAATTTCGTTGCTCTTTTTTTACCATTTTTTTTTCTCTTATTTAATTTTCGTTTTCTCGAGAACGTTTGCGACAAGTCCGCGCAGTCGAGTCAATCGAGGATTCTTCCAGTCGGGAGTAGAGGAACTCGAGATTCAAAGACAGCTACGATTATCCAAGCTCGACATTTTTCACTTTTTCTTATACTCGGATTCGCGAGTATAGTCGAGAACGATGGCCGTATTCGACGTTTCTGGATGGTGAAATTTGCTCTGCGACTCGCCAAGATTTCGACCGTTCAAGACGTCGAATATATTCGTCGTGCTCCACTCTGTTCCGCAGAGGGAAACTGAGAGGTCCAACTGATATGTTTAAAAAGGACTAATTTTGTTGGGGTTAAAAGTCTACTAAGAATCCACCCGGAAGTTGACTCGACTCGAGGACGCGTTTCTCGAATGGGAAATTTCGCTTCCCAGCGTCGTGCGACAGCTCACTGACCCTTAGATGGTCCCCGCGAGAAAAAGGCTCCGCTCCCCACCCCCCCCCCACGCTCTGCCCAAGGCCTTTTCTTTTAGGGTTCTCGATGATTCCAGCAGAACCAAGGTGGGTGTACAGACTTTATTTACCTACAACTAATTGCTCGTCGTTCAACCAGCTCGCGAGTACTGTCTACTCTTCTCTTCACTGTTTATTTATCTTAATTTTCGCGTTCGTCCTCCCCCGACGCGAGGGAGAGCTCACACCAGGCCCAGATCCCACGTTTCTCTCTCACACACACACACGTACGCAGACACACGCGATCACTTATATATCCGGAAGCTCTTCGAGAATATTTAAATACGCCAAGCAGGGGAGGGAGCTTGCGAGGGTGAAACGGCAAGGGTCGATGTTTAGCAGACTCACCGGGGGTTATTTGTCGCGAGATTCGGGTCGCGTTCGGTCTTGTAATCGGTATGATTATGGTTTGAATTTAAATTTGCAGATTTGGATACATGGAAGAGTATTGGAAATATTTTTAAGCCGAGGGAAATCGCAGTTAGTTTATTACTGAAATAGTTATATATGTAGAATGAAACAAATGAACATCGGAATATTTGCCCTTTGCACTCGAGATGCTTTCTTAGCATTCTATTCCCATGAATTCTAAGCTGTCGAGATTTGAAAATCAGGTCATCTTTACCTCACCGACAGTCATTTTATCGACGCTTCGAGTTCCTAAGAAATTAAGCCTAAAGAAACATTATTGCTGATAGGTTTGTTGCGTGAAACCTAATGACAGATAGACCTAATGGTGACTGAGAGTGCAAAGGGTTAGGCTTCTGGCAGTGTAGCAGCGCGTGAAGAATATAACAGAAAAATATCCATACTCTCTCATCCACCCAAATTTCTAAGTTACGATTCAGATTAATACTACTACAGGTCCGAAGACTCGCGTTGAGGAATCAAAATGGCGTTCTTGTTGGGTCTGACGAGCATCGCTCCTTGATCTTTAATATGTTACTTAGTCTGTGCGAGCAGATGTAAAAATCGATTACCTCCGTTTTGCATCTGCTCCCGCGACCTAGCTAACTATTAAAATTTCCCCAGCTAACAAGGACGAGATCGCGTTACTCCGAAGAGAAACTCGTTTCTCCGATCCCGCGGATTATTCCTCGATCGACGAGGGTAAACTTGGGTGAGCTTCGATCGGGCACGATTCGGAGCAATTAGAGAAAAAACTTGGCCACACGTGGGTAGCGTCTATCGGTCAGTGGTAGGTCGGCACGAGACAGAGCGAACCTCTAGTTCATAGGTCAACGAACTCGACGATTCCTAATCGCGGTTGCACCGCGAAAGAAACTGCAGCGTGGACACGTTCCATTGAATCCATGAACGGGCAACTTTTCTTTGGACCGCGGCTATCGATCATCGCTCGAATTCTCGCGATCCAGAGGCCACCGGCGTCCACGGCGATCCATCAGGACTGGGACTGTTCATTTTTCACTCGAATATTCCAACGCGGAGATATTTTTACGCGATGGAATATTTTCAATTGCTCGCGGAATTTTGAATATTTTTTTTGTGCTGGCGGATGAATATTTATTGCGAATATTATGATATGTAGGTGCTCTTAACTTTTTCTAATACCGTGTTCTTGTATTCTTAATTGTATATTAAATACAAATACTACGCACCGCGGAAGAAATATCGAACAAAATTAGCATCGGATACTCGATTAATTTAACGATTTAATAAAGTGCTCGGACTTTCCTAATTTATTAGATTCCGAGATGGGATCGATGGCACTAACTTGAGAGCTCTTTTGAAATTCGCACCAGTGGACCACGAAAATATTCGAAATAAATTCCCAGCGATTCCGAAAATATTCCAAGTGGATTCCTCGAATCGCCGACAACGATACATTCCCGAATACCCGCGAGATGTTCGAGCAGCTCCCAGTCCAAGCGCTGACGTTTCCCCGCGCGTGCATCCGCGAGCGTTTTAGATTTTAAGGATTAATATTAACGGAACCACAGGGTATTTCAAAGTATTTTAGCAACATAGATTTTAGGGTAGCCGATAGCGACGACATTCCATCGAACATTCTCGGTCATTCGTGCCTCGTAACTTTATTATCAGATATTTTTGTACCTTCGATTTTTATTGTTCTTTTTTTTACTCGATAGTTTACCGTGGTATTTCTCGCTCGTTCCAAACGGGAGTCCGTCAGGGTATTATTTCTAGTGATTTTAAGAGAGTTACTCCTTGTACCGTAGGCCGTAACGTAGAATTAACAGTATTACACCCGCATTCCTACCGTTTGTATCCGATAGAAAGCCAGAGATGGGCAGGAAACACTGTGCCCGCTTTTGATCGGCAGTCTCGCTCGAAGGGGATGATTGCATCGTATCTAAATTAAATTGGAGCTTTCGAAACGAAGAGTCGAAACGCGACGTAAATAACAACATTTTTCTAGAATGATAAAATAAATCACGTTTATATTTTCCATTAATTTGAAAATCTGCCGTCCATTTAAATTACATTCAATTGCGCTCTCTTTCGCTTTTCATCCGGCTCAACGTTTTCTTTTCCGTATACTTTTTACCTCCGGGCGAGCATTACGCCCATCTCTGACTCGGAGCTTTCGCGTAATCGACTTAAAAGGCGACGCGGAACCGAGGAAACGATTCCTCGGCGAAGAGACTGCGACAAGGAGAGCCTAGGAAGAAGCTACGCCTGGAAACGAGGACGAAGAAGCAAAGGCCTGCACAAAGAAGAGACCTACACGAAGTCGAAAAAGAACAATTCGGTGTGATTTGCCACCAAGGAGACGAGAATTAAGCAACGCGCGAATTAACTTCGATAGTGTCTCGCATAGGGGAGACTGGACAATGGTTCTTCTTTTTTTTTATTCTTGGTTCACCTGTGCGCGAACGCGAACTCATCTCGACTTTCCAGGCAGGATTCGATCATTGCGAAGGAATAATTGAGTCCTCGACGCTGGCCAGAGACGGGAGATTGAGAATCGAGAGTTTGGGAAAGTCCACTTTCGGTAACGAGAAGATTGAGCATCTTTTGTAGAGTGGAATTATTCGAACCGGAGTTGTGGGAGTTCTGATTGGAATTATTGCTCGTTAGAAATTGGCGAAACTCGTTTCGATGCGCTCAGAATATGGAATTCTCTGGGGTGGAATCTTCCTGTGGTGAATGTTTAACAGAAGAGTAGGAAACGTGAACGTTGAACTAGCGCGAACGTTAATAAAAATATGGAGAACTGTCGAGGTGAAAGGATATCGATGATAGCTTCCCGAGAACTCATTCTCTCGTTTCTGCGTAAGGAAGAGATGGGCGAAATTTCCACCCGGAGAAACATTTCTAATCGCAGATATATCAAAGATGAAATTTAAAGGAGACTTGTTAGTAACAACATCGCGAATAAATTTCGAATAGATTTTGAATAAATTTCGCCCATCTCCGTCGTTAGGGTCTCGATTCACGTTTCGCGCATGACAGGGTGTTCTCGAACTGTTCCTCGAAAGAGTCCTCGACGATCCATTGTGTTTCTGCCTTGGGAAATAAAGAAGAACTTTTCTACTTTATCAGTACACGACGAATTCTCAATGTCCATATCTCGCGTTCTCGATTTACGTGGCATGCATCGTTCGAGCTTCCCTTTTGCGTTTCTACTCCGCTAGTTCGATTGATTTCTTGTTAATTTCTTTCTTTTCTTTTCTTGTTTTTATCAAACAACACCTCGAGTCGTTTACACTCAACGTGGACAGAGTTATCTTCGTTACGTTTCGTCTAATTGCATCCTTTGAAACGTTTCTTTTCACACATGCCGCCACGAGGTATCCCTGTTCTTTTCGTTCGTATTTTATTTCGTCCCCTCGGGAACGCTCCTCGCGGACTCCTTTTCTAAAGAATCGATCCGTAGGCGAACTTTAGAAGAATTCGAGCGATTTCGTCACTAGATCACCGAGAAACGTTCACCTCCACGGTCGTAGCGTCGAATACTACGGGACATCTTCGAAAGTGTGCATGCTGTAGGCTTTTTTTGGTCTTGATTAGTGGCGTTTAGCTTTCAGTGAATAACAGTGACAATAAGAAGCTCGGACTCGATCGTAACCCGGTAGATGCGGGCACCTGGCGTCGAGCAATGGACGATTCGAATGGGCCTCTTTCAAAATATAGAACGGATAGAATAGTCCGCGGCTCGTGTTTTGAATTCCTTTTCTAAGCGAGTTAAGTTTCGACTGATTTTCCAAATTAAATTTAAAAAATATCTATGTATTTATTATTTTCGATAATTATGACAGCTAACGTTTATTTTTCTTACTTTTGTTCAAAAGATATCAAATATAAAGAAGACATAATATATAAAAAAACGAACCAATTGCAAGTGTACAATTTGATTGAAAACTCCGATGTCAAATTTGAAACTTAGGGTATTTAAAGGTTAAACAGACTAGTTTCGTAAGCAACGTGTGAACACTTTCAAATCCTAATCTAGCCCTTTTTCACGGTACATAGAGGTTATCAAGAAATGTTCGATATTTGACAACTCACGTTCGTCTACAAATTTTTGCGTACAAATAAAATACGCAAGGTACTTCGGGGCGAATTTGTTATTTTATTTCTCGACGTTTGAGCCCCCAGCTACATAGCTGTGTCGAAGCAGAAACACTCGACGTCGATAGATAAAATTCGCAAATTGATATATTCCTAGAAACTCCGCCACGATAGCTTTCTTACCAACGATATCAAACTCTACTTTACGCAGCCTCTATGTGCCGCGAGTGGAGCTTGTAATCCCGAAAAGTCGACACATTGCTCGTAAAAGGAATTTTCGAATGAACAAGCATGGTACACCCATCGTTCTATTCGGTAATTCTTTTCTTTCGCGCGATTTCGATATGAACAACGTTCAAGGAGAAGCGTTTCAGCGATGGCCGCGTTCGAAACGCTACTGCTCGACGACGAAAGTCCCCTTAAGCTTGATTGACACGCTCGATAACGTATCTAGAAGACTTGTCACCGTTTGCATGCCACGTGTACTACCTTCTTCACAAGTAATGTATTTTTAAGGTCGTTGCAAAGAAAGAAAAAAAAAAAAAGAATCGCGTCTCTGCCGTGTTTTCACGTACTCTCTGTGTCGTTTCCTGCTGTCTGTCGGCTCTTGTGAATTCGTTGCAGCTGCATACGCGATCGTTGCCCCCCACCCCTCACGATCGTTGCTAACCGATAATAGATCCAAGGAAGAAGATGGCTGTCTCGCTCGCGAATGACAATTAGGCGCAGGGGAAAATTTTAAATTGGATTTCTTGGGATAATTTCAGTGCGAATCGGAATTTTTACGGATGGTCTTAACTATGGAATTCTAAGCTCTTGGAAAACTTTGCGTTCCGCTGACTGTGACGACACACAGGCCTATAACGTACGCTACGATCCGAGCTATACTTATGGTAGCGTAAATCGATGAAATACGGAGAATAGTATCGAAGTTCGAGTCTGTTTGAATCGAGAGCATTTGGAAATGTTTAGGGGGAGAAAGAATATTTTTAATTCTGGGAAACAATGTCGCAGGCTTGAAGCAGCCAACTGAGAATTTTTAGAGGGTAGACGATAGCCTCTTACCACGCATCGATGTCACCCAAACGGCACTCGCGTTTCTGTCGCGATTAGAGTCCTCGTAATAAATAAGATATTTAATTAATTACTTCGCTATTAGAGAAATTTGCAGTGTGATGCACATAATAACTATGAGACTATAAATTACAAAATTTTAACAGTCTTCCGTAGTGGTCAGTTACATAACAGTCTCGAGGTCTCATAAAACTTTCTGTTGAATATGTATCCAGAGTTATTCGAAAAACTCCTCTTCGCTACCTCGGCAGACGCCTTATTTTTAACTTATTTTTAACGAAACACGGAACAGATATCTATTGAATTCTATAATGGTCAGTTCTCGCAGTTGTCATGCAAATCTTATGTCTTCCGAGGAATGCCTCCAGCTCGTCCAACTAAACAATAGTCCGCACCGACAGCTGATTAATTAGTGTTTCTATTTATCCTTTACGATCCAAAGGAAGATATTTCCCTGAGCTTCGAGTTCCGAAGATTCCGGTGGAACAGGAACTCGAAACCCAAGAGCTTAGTATTCCAATGTTTCGAACTATCCGACGCAATTTCCGCGAGATCGTTCGCGAGCAAGACGCCTAATCCTCGCAACCATACGAGTCGGGAAGGTCAAGCATACCGAGAACTCGCGTGAAACGAACCTAGTCGCTCCGAAATCTTCGAAGACGCCAAGGATTCGAACGAATGGAAGATCCTCGTCCAAGCAGGAAGATTTCTCAAGGGGAGAGAGTAGCCACGGAATAGCCTAATCGAAGGTACAGCTCCCCGAAAGAAATCGAAGGCACGAAGAGACAAGAACCGGAAGAGAAAGGGACCCTTCGACTGCGAAATTGGGAAACCGACCGATACACGTAGAACGACACGTGACAGGAAGCGCGAGGAACCTTAGGAAATTCGCGACGACGACGATCGACGGACCCCCCTGGATCCGCTTTTACGCCGACGCATCTCCTGGTTCCCATTCGGAACACGAGACGAACGGATCGAAGGGCTGCGGACGCCGACGAACGGAGAAAAGGATGGAGAAAGGTCGGGACCCTTTAGTGTCGAATGCAAAAACATATAAAAAAAAAGATACATATATATTAAAACAAAAAAAAAAAAGAAACAAATCTCGCCTGTGCTAGCTTTTAGTTTCTAGGGTTTCCTCTGTCCGGTGGTAAAAGCATGAGGTATTCTTCGTACGTAATAATTCGTATGATTTGATTAATTTTTAGCGTAACGATTACTACCATTAACTCACCGCTGTGCCTACGTACCCCTCAAAACCCCTTGTTCCCCATTTTCCACGTTCATCGTTCCCCCTCGTCCACGATTAATCGATTAATCCGACCCACCCCTGGATCTCGCGGCGCACACTGCTCGCAACACACACACACACACACACACATACACACACGTCCCAGAGCACTCTCGTTTGTTTCACACGTATCATTCTTGTTCAATGAATAACTTGGCTGCAACGCAAATCTCTCGTTTAATCTTGTGACACTTAACTTGGCATACCAGTGCTGGGAACGGTTCTTCGGGCCGGACGCGCCTTTGTATTCGATCGCGGTGTTTGGACACTCTGTTTTAGGTGAATGTGGGGTCGGGGAACTGGGTGAAAATTAAATCTTTTCGAGGTGAATCGCGGCATTGTGCACGAGCTCTGAGAGGGGAATTTGTCTGGAGAGAAAGTAAGAATATTGGAAGTAGTGCTTCTCTGTTATAAATGACAAATATTGGATGGCTATTCGACTCTTTTTATTTTTATAGGTAGTCTTAGACTGATTCATAGACTCTATTTTTTTTTTTTATGCGAATGTAAATGTGCCAGGGTAAATTTTGATGGTAGAATTTTTGGATATAAAATAATGCCATTGGAAGTAATGCTTCTTTGTTGTAATTTAAAATTATCGAACGATTACTCGACTCTCTTTTTATAGACAGCTTTATACTGATTCATAGACTCTTTTTTATGCGAATGTATATGTGCCAGGGTAAATTTTGATAGTAGAATTTCTGGATATAAAATAATGCCATTGGAAGTAATGCTTCTTTGTTGTAATTTAAGAGTATCGGACAGTTATTCTGACAGTTACACTGACTCAGATTCTACTTTTTATGCGAATGTAAATGTTCCAGGGTCGATGGTAGAATTTCGATGGTAGAATTTTATCATATAATACAATAATACAATAAAATTCCAAGTGATGTTTCTCTATCATACGTAACACCGAATGGTCATTCAATTCACCTCCGCGAGTGTCCAAATCGCCTGCATTTTGTATACCTTAGACTTCGCCCAGCACTGTTCGCCACATTTCCGTCGAATCGAAACCTAGCTAACGATTCGTTTAACCGATTGTCCGCGATCAGGGATGGCCGAAATTTCGTTTAAATAACAAACGACAAGCAAAGCCAGCGGTGATTTATTCGACTGAAAAATTCCATGGATCGATCGAATTCCATTTTCAACAAAATACATTCTTTCTCGACGAACAATCGATAAATTAACTTTATTTGTTCTTCGTTAAATCGAGACTTCAAATAAATTTCGCCCATCGCTGTCAACGATTAATACCGATCGCTGTGGTTAAACAACAGTTGTATTAACGATCACCCGTCGACGGTGCTCGTCGCTCCCGCACACTTACTTATTAATCGATCCTCGATTCCACCCGAACACTTAGCTCCACCGTATCGACTTTTTCCACCCCATCACCCCCACTCCCCCCCCACCCCACCCCCCACCCACCCAAATCGATCCCTCACCTCCTTTCGTACCTCATACGTATATATATATACATACATACAATGTATAGATTTTTTTTCAAATTGTTACTATTACATACATATATATATATATATATAATAATCACGGTAATGCGCCACATATTCACTGGTTGATGACTGTCTCGTTGACAAAGGCCCGTACCTTGCCTGTGGTTGTGCTTGGTTGTGGTTGGAAAGCGGTTTTGGGAGAGAATTTTTTACTTGCTTCTTTTTTTAATAATTATTACCTTTTTTAATTTGCACGTCTCATGTCGTGGCCTTGGCTTGCCTTCATATGAGATTCACCTGTGGATACGTGTATATATATACACACATATATGTATATATGTGTATATATATATATACATATATAGATACATATATCTATACTGAATATGTACCGATATACGTATGCATCTATGCGACAGTCGATCTTTCTAAATTTCTTCGAACAGAAAAATAAAAAAAAAATGACAAATGTCTGATACGAAACGATACACTTTCCAGAGTAAAAAAAGAAAAAAATAATAATAACAAACGTACAATGGTCGACGTTCTGCATGGACACGTACGCTATATAGTATTGTTATTATATTATAATTTCACGTGTTATGGTACGTCCGTCCTGGCAGTCGTACAGAGTTACTATATATTATATTTTGCACCTACGTACACGTACCGAGAGCTGAGTAGTGTGGATTGCCGGAAACGATCTTTTGCGTTTCCTAGTGTATCTTACACGTACGTTTTCCTTTTTCATTTTTCTCGCATACTTTTTCTCTATCTCTCTCTCTCTCTCTAACTTTATCTTTATTTCGTCCATTTTCGAGTCTCGTTCTGTTTTTTCTCTCTTCTTATTTTTCTTTTAGTTTTCCCGTCGTTCTCTTTACTTCTCCACCCCCGCCACTTTGGTTTCGTAGTTCGAGGGTGGGAACGGAAGGAAAGAAAGGGAGAGTCGTCGGGCTAATTGCTCGCGTTTTCAAAAGCGTTCGCTAGCAACGAGTAGAATGAAACACGCGTTAACGAGGGGAAAAGAGAAGCATGCTACCAGAGAACCCTTCTTTTCTCGATTTCGATCTCGGCAAAAGCGGAAGTTTCGTTTCTTTTCGTCTTCGCGCATCTCCGACGCGTGAGTTAGTTCCTTTTTTTCAGAATCGCCAGAACATTTTTATTTTACTGAAATTCATATCTCGAAGCGCGTTATTTCAAGGCTACGATTAAAAGCACGCGATCGCGAACGTATCGTTCTTTCTAAATTATCTAATTATAGCAAATCTTGGTATTGATAAATACATTAAAATTGATATCGAATTCGTTATGTTTAGATAACTTAGATGCGAATGAGGATTAATTTGCATTCGCCTTCGATAACGATAACGAACGTACATACCCATTAACCCAGTATTTAATTCGCTACACTCGCGTAATTCAGAGATAAATAAAACAATTCTTTTGAAATGTAAATGAAAACGCGAGAACGTTCTTTGGGATCCTAAAGAAAAATTATCATTTCTCGTTACTCCGGTTCGTGCTTTCTTAAGTCCACAATTCGAGGGCCATAATCTTCTTTTTAATTAACGTTTCTTGGCGTTCTCGCCCTCTTCCTCGTAGCAGTAACACCCCCCTCTCGAGTTCTATCGCTGGATTTTTCCTTTCGTTCGTCCCACCCAACCAGTACCAGCTGCCATGACGGCACGGTCTTGCATTATCTCTGTCTTCTTCTTTCCGTTTAATTTTCTTTACTCGATTCCGTCGATCACGATCGTTCACGAATTTCTGTTACTTCACGAGTTAGTTTTCTCTCTATCGAACCTTTTCTAGTTTTGTACTCTTCTATTCTTTTCCATCACTTTTTATTTTTTTTTTTTTTATTTTTTTTTTAAAACGTACGTTCTACCTTCTATCATTTACTTACTTAATCGTTTTGTTACTTTCTTTGGAAACTGTTGTCATTGACATTAATGTTATTGGATCGTGGCACGGTGTGTTAGTTGGCGAGATACATGACATAATAATTTTTTGCCCGGGGCGAAGGTTGCTGCATGCTCGACAAGTGCCGCCTTTGATTTAGTGGTAACTAATTAATTCTCGTTATCGTGTCGGTCACGTCGCTCGCTGTCGATTTTCAACCTGACCGTTCGACGCGCGAGGTCACAATTTACGTCGAAAGCGACTCGAGTATTTTGGAAAATTCGCCTGGACGACATCCGAGCAGATCGATCTTTCTTTCGAACTGTTTTCGAAAAGTCAAGTAGAACCGTTGGATTTTCCAGAGAACGAGCACGATGAAACATATTTTTCAAGCTACAACGTACCTCGTTTATCGATCGTGTCACGGCACGTAATCGAGGTATGTTATAGCGTACAAAAAGATATCGTATCGCGCGTGCATAGTCTCTGGAAAGTGCAACGGTCGCGCTTGTTTTCAGAAAATTTTCGCCTGTTCGCGGTGTTTTGGAAAATGCTCGCGTAACCGAGAGTTCCAAGGGTCGAGCAAACGAGAGATCCGAGTGAAAATCGAGAGCCTGGCGAGCCTCGTCGCCGTCCCCCAGGCATACGTCGTTTCAGCATACATGCGAGTACACACGTGAACGTTTCACCTTTCTTACTGGTTGTTTAGTCTGGCATTCAGTAATTAGTCTCAGTGCGTAGCCTTAATTAGTTACCGCTGAGCGTGCAAGCACCGCCAGCAATTAGTGGTCACCCTCGAATAATAAAATGGGGTGCGCTTTTATTTTCGAAAGATAATCCTTTCCTCCTTGGAACAGACAGAAAGGGAAAAGAAACGACTTGTTTTCCTCTACTTTCGTTCCGTTTTTATCTTCCCTTTTTTTTTCCGTTTCTCGTCTTCTCATTTCGTTCTTTTTAACGAGGAGCACTCGCTTTCAGCGTGTAACTGAATCACGAAAAAAAAAAAGAAGGGAAAGGGGGGAGAAGTTTGGGAAGCACCGATTCGGTAACGTTCTCGTTGTTTCACGTCCGCTTTTCACGGTTTCGTAACGTTGAATGAGGCGCCACGACGCCCTTCGGACCGGATAAACAGTTTCACGGTCGTCTCGGGGATGAACGAATTATTGTGCCGCGGTGGTGGCTGCGAGACGGGCGCATTCAATGCTGGCGCACTTTTTATCAAAGCTCGCGTTCCCGTGGAATATAATATCAGATCGTGTTGGCCCAGTGTATTTGAAATTTCACCGTCCTATGGACTGCAGTCCAAGAGGGATGACTATTTCTTTTTTAATTTAAACGTTAAAGGGTTTCAAAAGATCGTAGCAGTCAAGAACATATAATATTTCATTATGCTTTGAACTCCGCAACAGATGATTTTTTCTTTTCGAATATAAGTATAGGATATAACACAGACTGCAATCCAAGAGAGACGATACTGTACTCTCAAATACGATTATCGCAAATATTAAAAAATTCAGAAATTCAGGATTTGATACATTCTGCTCAGAGAAGCGATAGTTTAAAGTAGAAGACACTGGCCATTTCGACGACACCCATTGTAAGTGTCCAAGCATTGAAGTCTCCCAGTCAGCCTTCACCGAACGGCGTTCGAGACGTAGATTCGCGGTTTGAACGGTGAATGCGATACATCGATGTGCATACGATACGCTAGACTGCGATAGGGAACTAACTTTGGACTTTCGCGTGTTCGTATGCCTGTGATTTAGAACGCGTTATCGTACGAAATCGCCATTGGTCGCGGGTAATACGCGCGCGGTTTCGTTCCGAGAGAAGAACGACGGGGATGGGAAAGCGAAACGTTCGGATGCGAGATACCGCGGCGTAAACCACCGACGTGACCAGACCCGAGAATGCGAAAACCGTCGTTCTTGCTGTTCAGTTTTCTGTGTATTTGTACACGCACATGTACAGACACCGCGGCCGTAACCCCACCGTCACAGTTATTCGTGAATATTCAGAGTACGATAAGCGCCGAGGACGTTGTTGCTTCGTGTACCAGCACTTGGGAACGTGTTTTTACAATTAATTGATCGTTTCAGTAGGTAGTGTTGTTTTTTGGAGAGATTGAGGAAACAGTAGAAGCTCACGTTTTATACTAATCTCTGCATCTACCTTTTTGCGTAATACTTACTCACATTGCTCGGAGTACAGTACCTTTTTTTGAATGGCTTTCGTACCGAACCATATGATATATTTATATATATAATTATTATTATTATTATTATTATTATTATTATTATTATTATTATTAT
>NC_071983.1:6270534-6342100 GCF_026283585.1 Hylaeus volcanicus | reverse complement strand
ATTATTATTATTATTATTATTATTATTATTATTATTATTATTATTATTGTTATTTCTGGAACGACTCGTTTCTTAGTGCATGGATTATCGATACAAAAAAAAAAAAACAAAAATTAATAACAATACAGCTGTCACAGAGACCGAGACCGTTTTCAAGTGGCGACTTTTGAGTCTATCTGTGTAGCGAGATTATTTGTACTCACTGTATATCCAGCAGGGAATGCATATTTTGTTATTGCTTCAGAAACACGTCCGGTTGCACAACGGACCGACGAACCCCCTGTTCTATCCCCCTTGTGTCGCGAACGAACGTCGTCGTTCGCTGATCGTTTCGAAGACGCGAGAATATGAGAAAGATTCTGCTAGTTCGATGATTTCTTTCTTAATAATTGGTTATTACGACTCTGACTTTTTGTAAAAAGTGCATGGATCGAATTTACGTACGCGAATCAAAGAAATGGCTCAATTTTTGTGTCGCGAAGCCCTTGTCGTTTGTTTCTATGATCGCAGTCGTGACATAGACATATAAAAATATCGGATATATTCGGCTTTTCGTAGTCGCATATTACAATCAATGATCTTCAATCTGTTTTGTTCTCTAAAAATTGAAACTAATATTAACCACTCTGTAACACTATTTTGGTTATTTAATATATTCTCGTACAAGCATAATAATAACAAGAATACATTAAATAACCAAAATAGTGTTACAGAATGGTTGATATTAGTTTCAATTTAAAAAAAAAAAAAAACAGATCGAGGATCACTGATTATCAGTTACCCCTCTTATAAAGGCTCTGTCTATATCTTCGTATGTTTTCTTTGACACATTCACAGTACGGTATGTGTGCATGTGAAATGTGAGTCGAATACCGCCCCCTTACCTATAGTAGCACTTTATGCTCGGTCTATATTTTCATATGTCTACGAGTCGTGATGCTATTCTAAAATTGTTATCCTCCACGGCCTTTCTACCAAACGAATTAAATTCACAAAGCAAAATTATCTGCTCTATGCGCGAACGACGCTTCGAAATGGTCTCTGGCCAGTCCTCAAATGTTTAACAATCATAGCAGTCGCAACTCTGGCTCGTTCGTTTTTCAAAGAATAATATATCGTGCACAGAGTGTTCCTCTTAGGGTATTGCAAGCTGTTGTTGACTTCATTATTTCTACAGGTAAATGGCATAGTGGGCAAATCTGTTTACACCCACCCGCAGCCATCTATCTACAGCAGTAATGAGATCTACATTATAGTTTCCCTGGAAAATCAGCTTGCAACCCCTTACGCGAGCCACCCTGTTTCCCAGAGCCACGCAGAATCTTTCCGGTAGAGTCAGATCGTCGAACTTGCCCGTCGCTTTCGAGCCACCCTGTACATCTCTTGTCCAAGCCCGGGTCGAAGAGGGTTGGTCCGGCATCCTCCGTTCCTGGACCAACCCTCTACAATCCGTGCGACCAGAATCGGTATCCGATGATCACCAGCCCCCTCACTCACCCCCTTAACGTTGACGTTACTCGCATAATTGCCACGAGGAGTGCGTAATCTACACACACCCAATCACTGTTGCTTTACTCGTTGGGTCATGCGACTGTGGTTCTAGTGCATTTGACTTTCCCCAGCCCGGGGCTGTATTCACGTCTGTCGATGTATGTTCTGTTTTAGCTCTACTTCTCTTAACCACCCTCCCACGCCGCCTGGTCCCGCCGCCTTCCCGCTCCCAGACACCCGCGCCATTTTCAAACCCCCTTTCCGCGAATCGATTCGTCGTTGTCGCGAATCGCAGCGCTATGTTTATCCACCCCCCACTCGTCCCCTAGACCACCGAGAGACGGGCAAAATTATATTCGAGTAACGGATGGCGAATTAAAGCGACGCCAAGTAATTTATTCGAGGAGTTTGTTGGATCCGTCGGGGATTTCTTTTTATTTGTGCGTTTATTTTTGTCAGTTGGATTTGAATCGGTTCAATTCGGATGAGATTTGGGGGGAGGGGTAGCAGGTCTAGTTTGTTCGCGAGATATTTGGACCCTGAAGATGCTAGAACCGTGTTATTTAAAGAACTTGCAAGTCTTAATTAGCGTCGACGTATAGTGTCGATGTTTGTTGGGAAATCAGAAAATCTCGGTAACCGATTCGAGGAATTTGAAAGTCTTTCTTGTGGTACGAATTCGAACGGTTAAGAGTTGCTGTCTAGATAAAAAGCTCCTTGATTAATTTCTTGTACCTCTAAAGACGAACACCCGCTAGAGGAACCACGATTTAATTCCGACGAAGACGCGTTTATTTTCCAGAAACACGCAGTGTCGAAACTTGGAGAGATCGAGCCTGGCAATGGAGCGATCTGTGAATCATTCTCGTTGGCAAATGTAACAGAAGCCTATTTGTAAACGCCGAGAGTTCTTTCAGGGGGTGAGAAATACCTCCCTTCCGCTCTTCCTCCAGTTTTCTAACGAATATTAATTTTCGACGGGTTCGAATCGTAAGATTACCGAGAATCCACGGAAGGTGATCGCGAGGCTCGATCAACATCCATCGAGACCAGCGATCGCTTCTTTCGATATACTTTCGAACGATCTCGCTACTCCGTCAACATCGCGCAATCTCCTTTAGAAGAACTCTTAAGATCAACATCCGAACATCTAATACTTCTTCAGCGCCGATAGTTCTAAACTTTCATCGACTGTTTGGGAAATAGCGAGTTTCATTAAAACTCGGGTTTCCAGTTCCCCTTGTTAATAACTTTCTGAACGCGTTTCCTTATATAGACACGGCCAAATTGATAGATCATTGGATAAATCGAGGAGTTTTTAAATGGACGCCTAATCGCGTTTTTAAGCGAACGGAAGAGGTATGTCAAAAAAAAATGAAAATATTAACGCTAAGTTTACGAGAGATTTCGTATCGGATTTATATCTATTATATCAAAACTAACGAATTATGTTGTTTTAGTATACAGGAAGGTAAAAGAAGTATTCGATAGCGTGATTTTTGCGTTAATTTGGCCACGTCTGTACTGTTTAACGAGGTAGACTCCAATTCGTTAGGAAGCATCGAAGGCGACCCGTAGGAAATAATTTCTCACCCCCTCGAAGCCTCTCGCCCCTTCTTCGCAGAACCAGCTAAAAAGCAGACTAAAAAATCCAGTCCTCGACGTTCTGATCCTCATTTAGCCCCGTCTTCGAGTTCGTTAAGCCGGTTGCCTCGATCGCTCGAAATTTCAACCCCTGGGCAATGGTATCCACCCGTTCGTCGTGCCGGAGAGCGAAAACTCGACGTTCAACGATCCCTAGTCACCCCCCACCCCACCGTGGATTTAATTTCACTTAATGACGCCTTAAAGAGCCGCGAGTCGCGTGATTGCATTACGCGGAAAACGGACGTGGAAGCTGCTTCTCAAAAGGGCGTACGCGATCCCATTTTCCTCTGTCTGCTCTCTCAACCCATCCCTTCTCACACGGTCGCGCCACCCTCGCACCCTCTGCATAATCAGAGATGGGCATTCTTCTCTGGCTACGAATTTTTTAAACTCGGAGTCGCGATATTCGTTGGGAAATCGGAAAATCTCGGTAACCGATTCGAGGAATTTGAAAGTCTTTCTCGTGCTACGAATTCGAACGGTTAAGAGTTACTAGATAAACACTGAAACTTGGTGCTAGCAAAAACTGTCAACAAACGTACGCATCGAAACGAGGCGCGGCTGGAGTAAACATCCTACGTCTATACCGGATTAGAATGTCAAATATACGTCGAAATATTTCTTCGAAAATATTCTTCCGATCGGTTACTCGAAAATTTTGACGTCCGTCTCTGTGAATGATCGGAAGATCGTGCCTCGAATGTACAAATTCAAAATCTTCGAAAACATCGACTCGATATAAAAATAAAATGTAAATCGCTACTAAGAGAAAATAACCAACCAATGATCGGTTCACGTGTAAATTGAGAGTCGGCCCGGTTAATCGATGGAAAAGATAAAAATACCAAGATGGGGTGACGTAAATAAGAAAATGTTCCCTCCGTTCCACCGTTTTCCCCGTGGCTCGGGGGTTAGTTAAAGTAATACCGAACGCCAGACGCCGCGAGAATGATATTGTCCTCCCAAAGCGGGATACCGATCGCGTTTCGAACGCCCACGAGGATCCGGCATTGTCGAGGGAACGTCCTTTATAAAGAGCTTTCCTCGGTAGTGTTATACGCGGCATAGAAATCTTTTACGCGGTTCGCTGACAATTCAGCAAAGAACCGTCTGGAAGGGGGGAGGGGGGGAGGAGGAAGAAAAATTGTTTCCCGATGCGTTCGGAGGCTTTCGCAGGAAATTGGTTTCGAGCCACTCCGAGGAATAAATTCGCTGTGTTCCGTTCGTTGTATCGACTTACTTCTAAAAGAGAGCAAAAGAGGGGTTTGGAAAGGGGTTTGGGGCGGTAATGAGAAAAACAGATGGAGTCGAAGACTCGGGAGTGGTCCTTCTATTCGTTCGCACTGCTGAAACAATTTATCGCGTTTGCTGAAGATGCGTTAAAGTTTAAACGTCTCGAAATCTACTTGTTGTTCGTACTTGTGTAATTCAGTTCCATTTTAAACGAGGGTTCTAAGCGTTGAAATCTGACTCCCTCGAGTAGGACTTCTCTAACTGTACGATTTCTTTGATATTTGATAAATGCATGGAACAATTCTTTCTAAGCTTCTAAACTTCATCGTCTAATTCCGTTCCATTTCAAATAGGGGTTCTAAGTTTTGAAATCTGACTCCTTCGAGTACGACTCTCCTAATTGTACTCATTCTTTGATATTTGACAAATGCATAGAATAATTCCTTCGAAGTTCCTAAGCTTGATCGTTTAAACAAACACGATCCGTTCGGAAAAGGATGTTTCTCGACAAATTTACCTACGTTCGTGTTACATTTACTTCGCAGCGAAATGCTTGTCAAACATCAAGAAATTTGTACGGTTCTCCCCTTCGAGAGGATATTAACATCGACTTCGATCGTCCAAAAGGGGTCGACGAGCAACGACCCCTTCGACTTCATTTTTATAGCAACAGTTTCGCCCGAACTTTGACGTATTCTTAGAGTCTGACTTACCCCAGTAGCGTCGCGGCGAATTTTTCCAGTGGTGTATTACTCGAATAAAATGCTGTGCCGTCTGTGGAGGGTAGGGGGTTGGCAAAGAAAGTGCAGGGGTGAGAAAGAGCGACGAGGAGCGTGGAGGCAGACGCGGATCCGGGGGTGGATGCTGGCAGCAGCGTTTATTGATCGCTTGCAGCAACCCTGCCAGCGGTGCCCACCCCCTCTGCGCCCTTCGTCGAGCCACCCCTTTCGTCAATGGAGTCTCTCTCGTCCTCCGAGGCTCCGGCGCAGCCTCTCCGTGCGAATGCCTCGACGCTGGAGAATACAATTCAATCGTATTAATTACTCACAGCGTCGCGGACCGTCGATGAGTCTCGACGTACGTAAACCGACGCAACCCCCTAGACACCCCCGTCGATCCAACGACGTTCGCGGATACCGTAGCTTTTCATCGACTCAAGGTTACGCGAGGAATTTTTATTGTCAACGTTCGTGGATCGATCCTCGAGGGGATTCCCGTCTCGATATTAGAATTTGGGGAAGGGGATAGTCAATTTTGTAGCAATTTTTTGAACCTCTCGAGGAACGCTGGCACATACGTGTACGTTTAGCTTCGGAGTTCTTTTACGTATTATTAGGGAAGGAGTGATAATTACAAGGATAAACAAATGTTTATAGTTAAATTTTCCAATGATGGAATACAATTATGAGATCTTTATGCAAAATAAAATTTTCGCGAACGTGCCTACAAAAATTGAACCTAAATATGAATTTATTTTATTCTGCAAATATTACAACACGAACTTTACTTTCATTGTTTTTTTATATTCTTGCATATTGTTTGCATTTTGTAGTCTCTCGCACATTGAAATATATAAGTGAATATCAACTTGAATTTCTGGTTATTTCTAATGGAGCAATTCGTCCCTCAAGAGGTCAAAGTAATTTTACTTCAGTGGAAACATTTATGGGGCATACATAGCTATGTTTTAGGATATAAACTGGGAAAGTCGAAATTGAAGTGTAAGGGGCAGTTTTATATTTTCCTTTTGGAAGGAATAGTTTTCTGAAGTGATCCCTTGCAAGGATATTTTTATATCTTTGTTTCGAAAGCTCGGTTCACTGTAAAAACCAACAGGCCCGCGAAAGTAACCTCGTTTCTTAGGGTTGTATTTTCCTTGGGTGAACTGGACGTTTATTGCAGCGTTCGGATACGCTCGAAAATTGGAAAAGTGATCAAAAGGGTCCGCTCTATTTTTCCTCGTCGGAAATTGCAGATCTAAAGTAATTCTCTCTAAGAATAATCCACCGATACGCCTTCGCGAAAATGATCCTTTAGTAAGCATCATTTCTAACTATAATCTAAACTTGTGCAGGTATACGCCTAAGACATTAATAATTTCTAATATCTCTTTACGACTTAATCAGCAAATTCTAAATTGTCTTTCTCACTAAGACTACCCCTTCAAGGAAGATTTCGCTTTCATCTCATGAAAAAATCCTTCTTTATCAATTCGAGTGTCATTCAAAAATCGCCAAGCAGAATTCCGTTTTCAAATCCGATTTTGCACGGGAGAGGGGACATTTTCCTTGTAATTCGTTCCAGGCCTCCCTAATCGCGAAGCGGGCCCAAAACGAATCTAATAACATATCGAACGCGCAAGCTATTTGCATAATTAATTGCGACTCAATTCAGCCCTGTTAATTAATCAGCGTAATCGAGAATGACTGCCGACGCACGCGAAGTTGGAACGGAAATTTCATTGATTCCCCGTCAGTTTGTTCGTTTAACGAATCGGGGAGAACGCCTTTTGTGTATTATACGCAGTGTCGCAGGATTTTCCCGTGGAAATAGAAACAATTTGCCATAGAATCGTGGCGAGAAGTGACAATAAAAAAATTGGAACAAAAGTATGAAATTTGAAGTAAACGTTGAAGTAAACGGGCATCATAGTTCCTAATACCCCATAACACTGTTTCGAAATAATACCAAATTTATAAAACATCAAAGTTTCACTTGCTACGCCAATTAAACATACGAGCGCATATCGTACCTCGTTTCTGTGAAACGTGAGACTCATTGGGGTGTATCAATCGTCAAGCTTCCCTCGTAAGATGCTTAGATTGGGTTTCCACTTGCGCAAAAACCACCCGCAAATTGATTCACCCCGTCGAGGCAGCAATTCAGACGTATTAACTACTCGTAACAATGTGCCCTTCGTTGGCCCTCGAAGGGTGGTTACGGGGAGGCCCACTCGAGGTTGCTGCCCTTCTGAATTCATGCCGAGGACCATGGGGAACGATGGGGATCGTGAAGCTCTACACTTGTTAAATCATCGCGAGAAATTGCAGGCCTGTCCACGAGTCGACACGTGTGCTCTCGATGGCTCTCCCCCGCTCCGATCCGACCGGTGTGCGCGTTACGCGACGGCGCACGTTGGAGATCTTCGCTCCTCTACGCTCCACGGTACACTGACTCCGCTCTCTCTTTGCCACGCGCGTAAGAAGGGGTAGAGAGCGCGTGGTGGGGGAATCAGGCACGTGGAAAGGGCCCAGAGCCACATGGGAGGGGATTCACACGTGGTCAGGCTTGGAATCGGATGATGCGATAGTCGGAATTATGGCGAAAGTTTACTAATTGATACTTACAATTTGTCCTTTAAGAACGGACACGTTAAATCATAACGTCGCGTAAATAATAATAAATTGAATTCTCGTTTTATACAACGGTCTCTGACCAAGGCTCTGTCCTCGAAACACGTAATTAAAACCAGTGCACATACCAATCGAGTTCCGAATACTGCATCTCCGCGTAAAAACGTAATTGCATAGTTTCTATAGAGAAAACGACGGTTTCATCGCGACCGAATCAATAAACAAACACAGTCGTAATTAGCAGTTCGGTCGTGTTCACGGGGAAACACAATCGTTACGGGAATAAATCAACGTCGAGAAAACCCAGTCGATGGATACGCGAACGGTAACCGACGATTTGGAATTTTTGTTGCAACCCTTTCGCAAACCTTTCTCGAGACACTTTTTCGTTGAAAATTAATAGGGGAAAGAGGGGATGGCCGTAAAACGCGAAAATGGCCGACGTTGATATTAGCAATTAAACGAGAACACTAGAATTTAATAAATCCGGATCGAAATATTATTCCTAACGAACCGGAAGGACGGATGTGGGACACGGACGACTCTGGCCACCGCGCTTTGCATGAAATTTGAATACGAAATTCCGTGGCGGTGTTAATCCGTTTCGATATTCGGTTACCGCGTCTCTCGTGTTACCTGCTACAGAGCAATTCACGCGGACGGAACAGGTGTCCAATTCCTTCCGCCAGATCGGGCTAGTGCGACACTTTTCCCTTTACTTACTTTACCGACGCTATTTTTCTGTACGATCACGATAAAAATATCCTGCGAAAAACGGGGAAGAACGGTGAATTGGTCAACTTGGACGCTGTTGTTGCGGATATCTAACAGACTTGTAAACTGTGAAATTAATTATGAAATATGAAAGCTTTCGTATGAAAAACAAATTGAATGGAGGAACGGTATGGAGAAGGAAATTTAGAATAATTATACAGGAGTGTTTCTGATCGAAAGTTAGAAAATATCTGCAAGGATGGTCAGGACACTGATGGATAATTATTCCACGTTCTTCTTCTATGAAAATTTGTTGGTTAATTGGGAGTTTGCACGGTGTAACGAATGCCTCGATGATTATTAATATAATATTCTCCGAATGTCTAACACTTTTAGTAGTAGAGATCATTCTAAACTGCCACTAAGAAAGAAATGAGAATTTCTTGAGAAATGAAAAAGGAAACGTAAGCGAAAATGAAATCAGAGTCGATAGGACTAATATCGTAGACTGAAAGCAGCACTCGCCTAAAAAAGAACTCGCTAACTGACACCAGAAATGCCAAAACGAACGTATTTCCAGTACCATTAAGTTTACTCGTGACACTAGATCTCTATCCGTGTCTAAGCCCCCCAAAAGTGCGGAATCGGTGATTGACAATCTCTTCGATTCGTTTAGAATCCCCCCAGAAGAGACTCTAGTCACGAATAGAAATCCACGTGTCACGAGAGCAGATTCCTGAACGACAAATTGCCATTTTACCCTAATCGGTACCGTGGATCGAGCGCCCTAAACCCTTTGGACTCTAAATTAACACAACGACAGATATTTATATAAAAATCAGAATTCCAAACAAGCGTTACAGCTTAAACGAAGCTAATCTACTGGAATAGTACCAACATGTTTTCGACCGACGATGCCTCTTCGTTAGCTATTGAAATAAATCCTGCGAAGAGCTCCGCTTTCTTACCAAATTTATTCCAACGGTTACTCGAGAGGACTCGTCAGCCAAGAATATGTTCAGAGCTCGGCCACCATTTTTATCTCACGCTCTGAAGAACGTTCGAAGTAGATGAGCAATGATACCGCGGAATAAATGGTTAAAAAGCGAACGAACATTGCTGGCAACAAAACAGAGATCCATGGTGCACGATATGGGGTGGACGGACACGACGCGAACGATTATCGTGCCGGTTGTCAGGGAATGTAACGAACTAACAGTTTCTGACAAAAACAGGATACAGGTTGCCGGCCATGCCGTGGAGCTGGCTGGGAGCGGCGGCGCCATCGGCAGCTGCAGCTGCAGCGGTCGCCGCAGCCGCGGTGACCCCATCGCCTGCAGCTGCACCGCTCGTCCTTGCACCCAGGGCGGCGGCGAGACGAAGGTACAGAGACTTCTAATATTCCAGGCCGGGAGTTGACGCGAGATTGTACGAAAACCAGCACGACACCCACCCTTGTCCTCGCTTGACCTCTTCGAAGCATTCCGTACACTCGAACACCCCCAACAACGCTCGATTTTTTATCAGCTTCAGTTTTCTTTTCGAGTCCTTCTTCGTTACAGCGTTTGCTTGGTCAGTCTTCGATGGCTGCCGATAGTCTTTTGTTTTTTGGAACTTGTTCGCCGAGGAGTTTTTGAGAAACCAGTAGTTCGAACGTAGAAAATTGATATGGTCGAGACTCCTTTTCCAAATAACGAGTCCATTTCGAGATATCGCGTATCGACGGATGAGTCTTCTGTGGTAGGAACGAATTTAAATTACCGTTTGCATAATTGCATCGAGTTAAAAAGAGAATAATAAATTTGGTCTGTGTTGCGTGTATTTGAGAGTTGCAGAATCAATTATGGTAATAATTTGTGTTTCTTTATTTTTCGAATATAATTCATGCGGAAAATGTCAGGCGGGTATTATTTCTTGTTGATAAATTAACGATATTGGGCGATTTGATGCTCAGTCTACTGTAAATCATATATAATGTATTGTCATAAGCACTGGGATTTTAACAAATGATTCACGGTAGACTAGCCACCGCAAGCCTCGATATTATTAATTCATTAGCAACAGATTATCCACTTTTATTCTTTCTGAAAAATGAAGCACAGTAAATTATTACCATGTTTGATTTTATTTTAATCTTCTCTAAAGTTTCAATCGATGCGAGGCTATTTCGACTTGACTCGAGAGATTTATTATTCTCGAACACTTGAAAAGTGTATCTACGATCTCGAGTGACCAATTAATTTCGTTCCAACCCCTTCGATGGATTCCTGCTTCCAAAGCTTCAGTTTCAATTCCAAACCTTTTCCTTCGATACGTAAAAACCAGAGTGTCTATTCAGCGTAAGAGATTGCCTCGAGGATCCATATGGATCCCATTTCCGTTCCGTAGGATCCCCTTTAAGGATCTCAACGCAAGTATCCGACCACGGATTAGTTCCCGTTACCCGTTGACTTAATTAGCTATCATCGTCTAATGGCCGCACCTCCAGCGCGATTAGAACGAATTAATTAAAAGGATACCACATTTTCATTACGTCGTAACCGGTTATCGAAGATTCTCAGATAATTGAACGATATCCTGCTTCCCCTGGGACGAAGCACAGTTGGGCCAAGAATTCACCCATAACTAATAGTAATCCATTTCAATGATTTGACAAGAGTTCCATTCGATTTTCTCCAAAATTACAGAGGATTTTAGAAGTAAAATCACCTTGTTTTGCGAATTAGCAAAATTCTCTGAAGGAGACGGTCTCAAAGTTGTTAATTTATCAACGTGAAAATTTAAGCAACAGAGGTGAAAATAATTGCCTACTATACGGAAATATATAATATTCTCCAAAATATATCGTTTAAATCAGTCGTTCGTTCTTTTGCCACTAATTAATTTAGAATAAATTCGTGCCCGAAAAGTTCCTGTTTCATTAGTCGATTTCGTAAAACGATCCGACTATGAAGTTCATAGTATGAAGCCATCGGAAACGTTGAGGAATCGTTGTCCCCCAGAAGGCAATCTCTTAACGAACTGGATACCTCCCCTTGTTTTCTTTCAATTCCATTTTTGATACACGACGACCCTTTTGCTTCGTTATTCTGGACACAATAACGTTCCGTTGGCGACGTTTCCGTCGTCTGCGCGGCTAACGATACAGCACGGAAGGGATCTTCGATCCCGAGCAACGAAACAACCGAGACTTTCCCCCACGCGGAACCGGAAGGGAAAGCACCGGAAACGCCCGCGGTCGTCGCCATTTTTCCCGTCTCGCGCATCGAGTCTTTTGTTTCCCACTTTCTTTTTTTTTTTTGTATGTTCTCCATTCCTGCCACCCCTCACCCATCTCTCTGGAGCACGCATCATCGATGTTCCCTTTCACCTAATTAGCGAACGCCCCACACACGCCGTTTAGGGCGGCGACTATCGATCTGTGGTCCCTTTTCTCCGGCTCGACCTGCTCTCACTTGCTTTGGAAAAACTTTATCTATCGCTGCAAGAGTCGCTACTCTGCTCTTTCCGACGAAAGAATTTTTAAACGATTACAAAATTCTTGGATATAGCAAAAGAAATGTTGACGATTCTAATAAAACGCAAACGAAAAATTAGTGGAGCAGTTAGAAAGAGATTGGTACGCGATGAAACGTGTATATCGTTGTTGAAACGTGTATATCGTTCGAGGAGGAAAAGAGAGAAACTTGGACCACAGATCGACCAGTCACGCCGAAATTTGCTGTTCACCATTCACACCCTCGTCTTTTGGAATGCGCCTGCTGTTGTATATGCATCACCCTCTTAGCCTTGTTCTTCGTGCACCCCGACTTTATATGCAAATGTACCCTCGCGACGTTTAACATCCGTTCGTTACCTCGCCTAACATCACGTGCGACACTTGCACGGTAGTTGACTGTTGACACACCTTTCGTTGTTGTTGATTGTTGTTGTTACCATTGCCCGTTGTATCCAGTTACGTCGATAGGTCGAGGCGACGGCGCAGACAAAAGGTAGGCAGAAACCATCAGTTTTTATTGTTCCCTGTTCCGAGTATCCATCAATCGAGACCGAACGCTTCAGCGCCTAGCCGAGTCTTCAAAGGTTCCATCAGCCGAACGACCGCGTCGAAGAGGCGATCTCTTCTTAATTGTCGCCCGACCGACGGGTTTCTTGAACGTCGAAAGCTCGTTCTTTTTACGAGAAATCGTCAATGCCCAGCTCGCCGCGTCTCGCTGGAGAACCATTCAGCTGCATTTTCGATCCAGATTCATCTTGTCTTTTACTTTAGAAGCTCTCCCAAGGGCCGTTTCCCTTTGCGACCAGAGTCGAGCAGAATTTTATTCTTTAAAAGCACAGTCGAGACAAACTTCCTTTAGCAAAAGTCAAGGTTCCTACGATGTTTTTAAACGGAACCATATATTTACCATATATATTTCTAAATCGATTGTTTCGTAGGCGACGCCGTAATCGCACCGTCGTGTAGTTTAGTGGTTCAATTTTTATCGAACAAGAGACCCAGTCGGGTCTCCTTTGTTCTCCATTCATTTTTTACCGGGATGAGAATTTCGACCGTCTCTGTTCGCAGCTTATGAATCGGAGGAAACGAGGGTAGCTCTCGAGCTCTGTTTACGGTTGCTTAAGCTCTCACGCCGCGAAAGGTTATGGGATGCTGCATCCTCTCGGAAGAAGATGCGCCCGGATATTAAGCTGCGTCCAGAAATGTTTGCGCGGCGTTTTTCCCCCCTTGAACCGTAAACAGCTTCGTCGGAGCCTGGATAGACGTTCATATTTACAGGGACGGGGCGAAATGTATCGCGAAAAAATTCATCCTTCTCGAAATCTATTTTCTGTTTGTTGTACAACTTCTATAGAATACTCTCTAAAGAAAGGGAATTTTTTGCTGCTCTCAAGATAATAGCGTATGGCTTTTTGTTACATCCTTGCTTCAGGGAAATCATATTTCATTGATTTAAGTATTTCGAGCACTATTATGGTGCAGAAGCTTTTTAAGGAAAAGTGGTCATGAGGACCTTGAGGATAAGTCCTAAAGGGTTCACACTAGTCTCTAGTGTTGTCAAAGGGTCATTGTTTAGCTTTTCGTAATGGATGATTGACTTCTTCATGTGAGTCTTCACAAGGATGCCATGTAGTTGCCATGTCATCTGCTTTTTCTGGTTGGCAATTATTCTTCGTCATCCACGACTGGTGGACTTTTTCACCTGAGTCTTCACAAGGAGCCACGTGGCCGACACCTCCTCTACTCCTTCCGGTTGACAATTATTCTTCGTCATCAACGACTGGTGGACTTTTTCACCTGAGTCTTCACAAGGAGCCACGTGGCCGACACCTCCTCTACTCCTTCTGGTTGACAATTATTCTTCGTCACCCCTGGTCTGTCATCTTCCGATGCCATTACTCTACAACTATGGAACTGGACATCTTCGTCCGGTTCCTCGAAGTACCGCTACCCGAAAAATCATCCCTCCGTTGCAAGCATTCGACTCGAAGCTGGCCTACAGATTTTATTTCGCGAGAGTCCTGTTTTCGTCTCGTCGCCGTTTATTATTCCCGTGTTAGAGAACGCCGCGCCCAGGAGCAGCGAAACGGCACCGGCTGGAGAATTTCTACGCAAAGGTAAGCCTGCATCGGCATGTTTGTGTGCGTTGTTTCAGCCGCGGCATTGAGAGGAGTCGCCATCCAACGAGGAAGAGTTAGCGCCGCGAGGGCTGCTTTTCCTACAACCGCGGCAGCCTTGGCCCTAGCCAGAAACCCAGGGCCACTCGCAGCTGCGGCCGCGGCTACGGCCCTGCATCCCTTCGCACCTGCGTAAGTAATCACGAGACTAGGTGGACCGAGTCCATTTGACTCCGATCCTGAGGGTAACTCGAACGCTGTGAACTACGGAGTTTTCGTGTCGATGAGATCTCGGGCTGCTGACAGAGTCTCCCAGTTTTTCTGCCACTGTACGCATTTCGGTTTGAAATACATGGGGTGCAAAGTCGTATAACTTGGCCATGCAATTCGTCTCACGTATGTTTGCTCTTTACGTTCACTTAATTTGTGCTTCACGATATTTTGCATTTACTTGCATGAGTATCTTCGTTACTCTGTTGTTTATTACGACCTCCTTTATAGCTCGGATACCTCGGGATTGCTAAACCCGTACTGTAGATAAAACGTAGCTACAGCCTCTGAGGGCGAAATGAAAGAGTACCACGTTCACTGCCAGACAAATATTCTTGAAAATTTCTACTGAGATTGAATATTATTTACGCTATTGGAGACTACGTATAATCAAACATTTATCGTGGTATTTATTATTACAACTCCGTCAGTTTCGTTTAAATCTATTTGCTTCGATGCTTGATTTTCAAGCAATCGAAGAAATTTGTTTAAATTAAATGTTTGGTTTGATCGTTCGAAATATATGTTTGTATAAATATATTGACGTATATATAAATTTATACATGTATAATATTCATGGAAAATTCATTTGGTATATCGAAACTATTATTTACCTTAGTCAAACTTCTTCAATGTATATAGAGGGTTCGATTATTCGTGGGATTGACTGTATGTCCCAGTAAATATTTCTAATTGCCTTTAAGAAAATCACGAGTAAGACTTATAGGAACATACGTGAAAAAAGTGAAGATCATTCGTGCTGGGTCAAATTGTCTCTTATTATTCAGCCGTAACCTTTGATACATAACCAACCCTAGTTTAATACGATTAATTTCTAAAAGAGCTAAATATCTACTTCGATAAAAAGCACCCATACATGGCGATCGACGTGATACTCGAACGTAAAAATTAAATCGTCCAGGCCAATTTCGACGTTGGTATCGCTGGGGAAACGACTGTCGGCGGTGGCACCGCTGTTTTGACCCCTGAAAACGGTGCGTACGTTCCCCGTTCGAGGAAATTTTGGGTAAAAGTCGACCGACAGGCGGCAAAAATTCGGCCAATTTGTCGCCAAGCTCCCGAGGATCATCGAGTGTCATCGAAACCCAGCACCCGTCGAGTTACCCGCTGCGATCAGTTGCACGTGTCACGCTCGTTAGCACGCCTGTCGACATCACCGCACCCGCATGCACCTATCTAACCTTTGTGCCCGCGCGAACAAGCATGATTCTTTTCCAGAGAAATTCCCTAACCGCTGCGTACATGTATCGACGCGAATTGGCGAGTCCTTCGCAACGATTGGTCCCTGATCCACGTAGACGCGATTTAAAAGGCTTCACTTACTCGGTTATTTTCTATATGTCCGAGCTTGGAGAATGGAAGCTTTTCGGTAAAGAGTGTGCGAAAAAAAAGGTTTTCGGTTACGGTAATCGTTAGTTTCGAGATAAAAATAGTATTGATATTTTACGTTGCCCGTGTAAATTTTAAATGATACAAGAAACAGATCCTTTTAGAAGTTATCCAAATTACCAAGTTTCTACGTACTGGAATCGCGTTTCTCGCGTCTATAAAAGATTCGACATTAATTAAACAATTCCGTCGGGTCGTAGAGAGGACAAAAGTGTCAGAGGAATTTTCGAGCGAAACGATATTTCACGCGTTCGATCGGTCGATGGACGGTGTATCGTTTCGTCGTCGATCAACCGCGAAACTTTATTACTTAGCTATGAAAGTAACGTTCGCTGTGATTCACTGGCGCGGTGACAGGCGACGCGGCCATTTTCCATTCATACGTGACCCCGGTGTCGTGGATCTGGGCACCAATCATAGCGACGTGTTATTTTTTTTTTTTTTTTTTTTTTTTTTTTATTTTTTTGAGAGGGGACGAAGGACCGTGATTTATGAATTTTCGTTGACTTTACTGGGAACGCCAGATAACGAGCAAAGTTAACGAAGAACGACCATGATGGACGAGAAAATTCAAACCTCGTGGAATCGATCACGATCGAGATCTACCGCGAGGGTGTTGAAAAAATAACATCGTCCCAAGGGGAAAAAATTATCGCGACGATGTCGGTTGTAAACAACAATTTTTGTTCTACTCTGCGCGAGTTTTTATTCAATCTCAAACTCGCTTCTCGCTTCTCAGGAAATGGTAAAGTAATCCTTCGGTGAATTTTCTATGAGCTGTTAAAAAATGGAACAGAGAGGAGTTGTTTCTACGGTACAGTTAAACCTGATCCTTCCAAGCTGTATTGTTGGTCGTCGGAACTCGAATCGAGTCTCGAGGCATCGACGAAACGTCGACGTGAACGGAAGGCGAACGATGACAAGGATCGAATTCCATTGCAAATATGGCGAGGAGCACTCCTCGCTTATTGCGCGTTGGCGACTCTTTCGTGCGATGGAATTTCGATTCGATCTCGTCCATCGAGCTTTCAGTCCCAGCCAAACGATTCAGGAAATACAGTCACGGGAACAATTGCTCGCTTTCACGTGCTCCTCGGATTACTAGAAATCGTTCTAGTCTTTGGATGAGTTTCATATATTTATACACTGTCGACATCGTCGTTGAAAAATTGTTGTATGTTCGAGCAGGAATCCAGTCCTAAGAAATCCAGTAACTAAAATTGAACAAATATATAAAGCTTGTTCCAGCAACCCGAGAAGCGTACTTTTTCAACTACAAAACAAGAAGCTCGATGGACACGCGCGGTTGCGGGCATTCAAGTCTCCAAGGAATCGTTCCCTTCTCTCTTAAAATACTTTCTTCGATCTTCTTCGTCTTACGCGACGAAGCGACGATTGTCTATTTCTGCGGGAGTGTTTGAGCTCACGATTTCCTTAACAAAATTATTACTATCGTATTCAGCATCTCCAGAAGAAACGTTCCTGTTCGAGACTTTACTGTCCGCGTAGAAAGTAATTTCAGTGAAAAATTCCGCAAGGCAATTGCGGGTGGATTGGTCGATGCGATTTATATTTGTGACTTTTCTTTTGCAGTGTTTATTACGACCCGTTCCTAGCAGCGCACGCAGCGACGCAGGATCCCAACTACAGGCTGCAGGTGAGACGACGTTTCCCCGACTTTTCCGCCGGAAATTGTTCCTCGTGCTCTGTTTCCGACGCCGACGAATGAGTTTTTAATTAAATCGACCAACGCCTCGGGCCTGATTGAAACGTCAGCGCGGTTAATCGATCACCTTTCAGACGCTACCGTTGGATTATCGGGAATTAATTGGTAAACGAACCCACTCGATCGCCGGCCGAGTATCGATTTACCCCGATCACGACGAAAATTGACTAGACAGAGCGGAGGGGCCGAGAAACTAATCGCAACTAATGGGAATCTTCGATTGCAATGTTTCCGAATTTACTAATAGATCGACTCGAAAATGCAACCTTCTGTCAAGTTTTGAGTGAGATGTTCCATAAAGAATGGAGATTTTAATCGTTCGAGGAGCCGATTGAATATTCAAACGTTTAAGAGAAGTCTTTTGTGTGACAAGAAATCGCCAGTGCTACACTTATCTGCTGCAATTATTGAAGTATTTCAAAACATTGCTTTGATTCGATTAAAAGAAATTAACGTTCGTTAGTCTCGAACGGTACGTGTCCTCTCAAAATTTCGCAAGTGTAACAATGAACATTTCGATGAAAAGTAAAAAATATCATTTGCTCGTTAAAACCAACGAATATATCGTTGGTATTGCCAAACTGAAACAGCCACGAGACCGCGGTAGTATTTGAAAAACAAATCGACGAATTCCGCACGTCGAAACGTTGAATTGGCTCGTTAAAGACTGTTAAAATACCTATTGTTCGATTGATTTCTACCTGTCGCCGACCGTTCGTTGAAAAGTGAATTAACCGTGGAATAAAAGCTCCCGCTTCTTTGCGTAACAATGACGTATCCAGAAACGGTCCTCGACGCAACGAAAATCTCATTGTTAACCCCTGAAAAGCTCGAGGATCGATAAACGATTTGATTCGCGGCGCTTCGGAGGCATATCGTCGATCGCCTCTGGTCCTCGACGGGAACAGAGCACGCGGTATTTAAAACAAAAGGAATAATACAACAAAATGAAAAAAAATATATATATGATAACAAGTGGAAAATAGAACAGAGAGAAATGAAGGCACAGATATACGTATATATATATTGACTAAAGTCTCCAACTGTTCCGGACCCGTTTAGCTGGAATGGCCTCAAGCAACAGCTGACGTTAGTTGACACGTTCTGCCAAGCTTGCACACACACACAAAATCGCAGAGAAACCGATAACAATTACGTTCCTATTTCGTAATCCGCGTTCTTTCATCTGTCGTCCCATCTAGCCCCCAGTTCTTCGCCTGCCTCACTCATTTTTCTCTTTCACGATCGACCATGCGCGTTTTCTATCTATTTTCTAAACTGTGCACATGGGGAAGTTGTCAGAATTGGGCAGAATTTCGAATCTCGAATAAGGAGTAGAAGATAGACGCGCTTCGATTGGTTGCTTCGAAAGATATCACAAAAAGATTACAAAATTGTTTGACGAGACTGAGTGACTTACGATTTCTTTGTGGGAGAAGGGGATGTTTCTTTCGTGGGGTAGTTGGAACATTGGAGCAGGAGAATAAGTACCAGTTTACTTTTTTTTTTTTCAGTTAACTAACAGAATTGAAACGTGGAAGGTGGTTAAGCGATGAAATTTTTCTAAAATTGTTCCAATGCTCTCGCAATCATAGAAATATTTCTTTTCGTTACCAAAGAAATTTCACCGCCGAATCGATGTAACTAATAAAACTTTGAGGTCGAAGGTGAATGAAACGATTGAAATTCGTGTCCAATGACGAAATTTTTCTGAAATCGTTCCACTGTTGTATTCCAAATTGTACCTTCTGTCGAAGAAACGAGAACGCATTCGAACAACCGTCCAATCGAATGTATCACCCGCGCGTTGTTTTTACTCGCCGTCTGTTATTCGATTAAAATTTTGCCCATTTCTGAAAGAAACGACGAGAGGGCGTCGACACGCGCGGAAAAATTGTTGGAAAAAACGTGAACACGCGACACCGGCAACGACAACGCTATCATTTTCGAGCTTTTCCACGACAGGCCGTTTCGCAACGGGATGAAAATTAATTTCGAGCGCGCCGTATTCGTTTCGCGTGTTCCGGCATTCGAAACGACGCGACACGGCGCTGCACAACGGTCTAGAATTCATTTTCAACGCGAAAGAAATTAATTGACAGGTTTCAATTAGAACCGCAGGAATATAGTCGATAAGTAATTTCTTTAACGGCTCTCTACGACGCGTAATTGGTTTGACATTCTTTTGGACTGTCGCACTGAGAAATGAACAAGCGATCATGGTTATCGTTTTATTATTTCCGATCGAAAGTCGTCCGTAATAAAATTGAAAAAAGGATTTTAAGATGAAGATGCGTAATATTTTATCGCTAAAGAATTCTTGTAATCAAAGCAATCCAGCTTCGTTTCGAATATATAAATATGTGTTTTAAGAATATTGCACCCTACGAGACATTTAATTCCGAATTATAAACCTACGACATTTTTAATTTGTCACTGGAACAGCTTGAAAATAATGACGACAATCGCGCGTCACACAGGAACAGAATATTTTTCTGCGTTCCCGAACAAAGTCGGTCAATTATCTCTTTTTTGTCGGGCTAAAAATAAATTCTAGCTTACTGTGTGCGCCATCACGAAAAATCTAGTTCGCCATTGCGGGAATAAAATACGCGAGAAATTTGACTGTGGATTCCAACGAAAATCTCGGCCTTTTTTCTATTTTCGTTTTCATGAAAATTCTCGCGAAGAACTCGCGCACGCGGTGTCTTCTTTCTCGGATCTCTCGGCGCCCCATTCGACACGTTCGAGCCTTTTAATTAAGATCCTTTTGAGAAATGGCGCAAATTTGATAGAGCCACTGCGCTTTAGAATGTTTCTTCGCGTAGGTAATTAGAAGATAACCGATAATTGGTCGCTTGTAAAAATTGTAATTTAGTGGTCTTAGTTGATTCGTCGGTGATTTTTCATTGCAGATAGAAATGTCGAGATAAATGCATCGATTCATTCGACTACAGTCGCCACATAGCTAATTGAAATATTAAACCTCTAAAATTTCGGCTGGACATAATTTATGAGAATAAATATAAATAACAGAGAATAAAGCTGCTGAATTTCATTCGCGGTGTTTAACAATTTAATAAATCGCCAAAAGAGTCCGACGGTGACGCAAATTTGTTCGAACGTGTTCGAGTAATTCCTGCGCGCTACTCTCTAGATCGATTTCTCCAAAAACCCCGGTGCACCGGTTTCGCGAGGAACGTTTTATAACTTAATGATTTTACGAGCACGGGAAAGCTTTATGCAAATTCCACGGGAGTCACGTTTCCTCCGTCAGAAATTCATTTGAGTGACGCCACGCCTCGGAAAGTTGGCACAATTTTTCCTAAACTTCCAGGAGGAAAAATGGCTTCCCGCGTCCTCTGTTCTCCGTCATATCCAAAGCTGGAAACCCGTCAGAATCAGGATTTTATAAAACGTCCCTCGAGTCCCAGACGTTGCAACCTGTCGCGTCACAAGATCTCGCAGCATGTCGTTGCATTTTGTCGCCTGATCTCTCGCGCTCCTTCATCTTTCTCCGCCTCTTTTCATACTTCAACGTTCTCCTTCGAGACTCACGCACGCGAAATCGATTTTACCGCGCGGACACACACGTGATCGTACGAAATTAACAATATTCAGGATAAATAATCAGCGCGACGAAGCAATGGAGGCATATTAAAATTACAGTAGTAGAAATACTGATAAATGTTTTTTACACGACCTTACCATTGGTTAGTGGCTTTTGATTGAAAAATAATAGAGTAACTATTCGTAGATATGTTTGGGTGCATACGAGTGTGGAAATTAAGGGATGGTAATTTCGCTCGAGCTGTTTGTTTTACGTTTGCAATTACTCAGTTGCTATCGAATCTACTAAATTAATTTACAAGATGACCGAGGAATGATTACTCTGTACACTAATTTAGAAAATACATCATATATGTTAATTCCTTGAATCAATTGTAATATCGAGGTCTGGAAGCACCTTAGAAACAGAGAATTAAAATTTTAAAAAAAATGACTCATTCGACAACGCGAAGTTGTCGTCCTTCGATTTCCACCCTTACGTATATCCACCCTGAACTTGTCTGTGAATAATTACCGTATCACTTTTGCATAGAAACTTATTTAAAATATACACGAACGTGGTCGTTTTTAAACGTTACCACGCGACGCGAAACACCGATCCTCGGCCCGATTTTGGCCGAATTTCTTTTCAGGTTTGCCGTTTGTGTTTCAGGCTAAAGCGCCCGCCCTGGAGGTAGGAATCTTAAGGGTCCGCCCGTGAATTTTCTTCACCCGTTGTTTGTCTGTTTTTTTTTTTCACCCTCCCAGCCGTCTTTTCTTCTCCTCTGTCTTTGTTCACCTTGGTTTTTCGTTTTGAACGTCGGTTCAGGAGTGCTCACCGATCGTCGGCCATTCTCAGCCCCTGTTTTCTCCACTTCTGAACATTTTTTCATTTCTATCGAACGAAAAGATTGCTATTCGGTTCGATATTAGAGAATTTCGTCCATTCAGGCTCGTATCAGCCACTCCCCCCTTGCTTTTCACTTCTGTTCTGCGCTTCCTCCAAAAGTGTTTTTTTTTTTCTTCTTCTAACAGTGTAATGCATGTAGTTCGTAGCATTTGATTTTCTCTTTAGCGTTGTCGTAGAGTATTTCCTTTCTTGGGTACTTCCGTAGAGACTTGATAGTGTGGTATAATGATCGGTCTGTAGATCTCACATGTGGTTGTCTTTGAAATATCGAGAGAATCGATCCCGTGCTTGTACGAAGGAGAATCATTTATTTTAACAAGTAAATATATATCCCCACTGTGGATTCTTATTGAAAAATTTACCACTGACTGTATACAAATTCTAACATAGAAAGTCGTTTTCTGAATTGTAAACTGTTTCAACATAGCCCCAGTAAATAAAGCGCTAATGCAAACGAATTTTAGACGGAACGAACACGACGAAACGAAATGAAATCTCTAATTTAGGTACTTCTTTCAATCCTGACGAACTTCGAGACATTGACAAGCAAAGAGTAAATAATTCGGAAAAGTCCCTCTACAGTTCTCGAGCAAGATAAAGATTATTCGCGAGGATCCCGTTGTTTCCGGCTGTTTCATTTTCTCCGTCAAGGTTCGAGTTCCCCGGAAGAAGCGAAAGTTGAAATTGGTGAGCACTCCGCGGGCCCGGCGAGTATCTTAGAAAGAGTTCTTTAGCTAGTTTAGAGTTGCTCCAAGTTCATCCCCCTTCCCAGAGATTCGCCCCACGGAATTAGTTCTGCCAGCGGCTTGATCGACAAGCGCAACCCTGGAAGTTCCGTGTGACTTTGTTAGATACTTTTCGCTCTAGTTGCGATGATCTCGCGGCGTCATGTACATACGCGGTCCTAACGATCGCGGCGACTTCTAGACGATTGCTTCGCGATTTCGCGAGAATTTTATCTCCCCCTCCCCCCACGTAGAACCGTTTATTAAGTTGTTGCGTGTGCGTAGGAGGCATGTACCTTGATTAGAGGCTCTAATGAATTTACTCTACGACGAACGTAGAGCTTGTAAATAACAAGTGCCCAATAACGAAAGTCGAATTTCACTGTGGGAGATGGAAGGGGGTCGAGTAAAATTATTATTCTAGCACCCGTTACAATCTCAACTTAAATTAATTCTCGTGGCATAGGAGTAACCAGAAACAACCAAAAAATCCAACAATTACTGTCTAAAAAATTCGAATAAAATTCCAGCAAAATAGGTACGACTCCCTTCGCTGAATTTCACTGCGGGAGATGGAAGAGGGTCAACTAAAATTATTATTTTAACACCCGTTACAATCTCGACTTAAATTAATTCTCGTGGCGTGCGAGTAACCAGAAACGAACAAAATATAACAATTACCGTCTAAAAAAATTCGAATAGAATTCCAGCGAAATAGGTACAACTCCGTGTCTTCCACTCCCTCGTTCTGCGCCACGGACCGAAATCGTTCCACCCCGTTCGGCACACACGGGGATCAAGCGTAAACGGAGCATAAACGACGCGGGGCGATCCCTGACGTCGAAAATCTTCCCTTCAGCCCCCCTCCCGTAAATTTCCCGGGGTCGCACGTGCGTCGAATCGCGGGCACGGAATTTTCGCGGTTAATTTCCGCGCGCCGGCACGACCTACACCGATTCCCTTCCGCTCGGAACGACGTCGTCGTCGGTTCTGCTCGGCCGCGAAACCGGGGATCCACCGTCGCGGATCTTCCTGCTCGTGGGAGAATTTACGAGCTCCCAGGGCGCAGTCCCTCTTCGCGAACCCGGGATCCCGCGAAAAACTTCATAAATCAACGTCGCGTCATTTCGCGCGGTCCGACAGCTTCATTCCGCCTGGTATTCCGCGGGGCTTCTTCGACGCTGCTCGTTAACGGTGTCTTTACCCGTCGCGGGCCATTTTCGGTGGAGGAATCTTCTTTTGAGTCGCGGTTCGTATTTGGGGCACGTTTCGCCGCGGTCGATTCTCTCATCTTCTGAAGGGGGTGGGAACACTTCCTTTACCGGACGGCCGTTTTGGAGCGTGAACGTTAGACGGGGGTGGATTTGAAACGAATCGCGAGGAAGGAAGGCAGTCTGGTGGCTAGGATTTTATTTTAGTCTCGTGAACGTAGGGAGAAGGGTTTGTCTGAATCGGAGCACCTCCGAGAGGTTAATTACTCGCGATATTTCTGAGTGGTATGTGGAAAGTATTTTTAGTTTTGTTGCTCTGTGTGAGCTCGGGTACTAGATTCAATTTGTTTAATGTATAAATTTGGGCTTAGGTTAATGAGAGCATAGGGGAGAGTTTGCCTAAACTGGACCACTTTGGATGTTCGTTACGTCGTAGTGGTTTTTGTTATTGTTACTCTGTACGAGCTGGTATAAGAGGAATGGTAGGGTTACTATTTTCAGGAATATCGTATTTGATATCGAACAGTACTATCGTCTTTCTTAATGCAACCTTCGATATTTAATACTTTGAACGCGTTAATTCTCCTAATCGTGATATTACCATATCAAACTTGAAGAAACTCTAATAATTACTGAAAGAATAACTTACCAATCAGGTTCTCGAATAAGATGCCACGGCTCAGAGGCTGTAATAGTTGAATGATCACGAGGTACCCATAGAGAGGCTGGCAGGTCCCCACGGATATGAGAGTCGAGATACTGCAAACAGTAAAAAACAATACGGTATTAAAACAATGGAAGATTCGAGTAAGACAAAGTAATGATAAGAAGAATAGAAATATTATTTAAGAAGAATTTTTACATGGGTACGCACTTTAATAAATAACGGAACGGTACGAGACGACCTACCGATTCCACGCGTCGACCATCTCGCAGACCATCCAAAGTCGACTAATAGCAAAACCAAAATTCCAAACCGCGCGCGATAAGCGTCCTTCCAGGAATTTCAGTTCCAACGACCAGGGAGCGGCCGTACAATCGGAAAATCCATCTCCCCAAGACCGCGAGTCGTTCAAAACAATAACACCGAGGGCAATAAGTTTCGCGCGATCGCGAGTGCCTAGATTTCGAGGAAGGTTAAATAATTTCCGCGCGTATCCAAACACAGCTGGGCGCGAGAGGCCACTCGACCCACATATCCCGGAATATTCAGCTGAAATCGCGGCACAGCCACGCATCCGCGATTTTCGGGGATCAACCGTGTCCCAAATACCCGCGCCGTGTGTTTTTCCGCTTTCCAAGAGCTTCGGAATCGACGAGGTCCCTTTTCCCGCCCTCTTCCGCTCCCGTCGAACAACAACCGTCCTGGAACGCTGGGAAACTTTCTGGCGCCGTCGAAGCGGCGTGTTTTCGTCCTGAATCCTCGTTACTTTCGACCGGTGTCGAGAATTATTATTGAGTTTCGCGCCAGAGGAAAGTGGATGAATACTAACCTCGCCCCCGCCTTGTGTCTTCTGACTAGCTCGAAAATTAAAAAAGAGATGGGGTAGCTTTTCTTTACGCGTTTCCTTGGAGTCTCGAGTCTTGAGGTTCTCGAACAAATTTCTGTAAAACAGGAAGAGATACATAAATATATGTATTCGTTGCAAAAGCGGTGCGTTCCATAAATTTGTCCACCAAAAAAATATCAATATTGCTTAGTTTCTATAGGTCCAAGAATGAGTAAATAACGTTGACGTAAGATTAGATGTACACCCAAGAAAATCATTGACCGTTCCTGAAACAATTTGGGCACTTTGAGAAATTATACGCAAACACGCGTACAAAGTTTGAACTTAGTATCTCCACTAGTTTCCTCTTTAAAAAATCTCTAACCACGGCTGATTCGTGAGGCTTGTTCGACAAGCCCTGATATCCTCGAGCTCCCTGGAAGATGAACCCTGAATATTGAGCACGTTAGCTAACTTTTTAAACGCGAATCTCGAATCGTACACTTCCATAGGAAATTCTATTAATAGCAAATTGGAGCAGAGAAATAATTGGCTCGTGTAATTAGAGTTCTCTCTCGGTCCTTCTGCGTGGAAGTTTCGCTTCATAGCGTTCCTTGAGACATCCATTGTCTCGATTTCGGGCGCACCCTAATATTTTATCGCGGCCGTTGCGCAGAGGTCCATTATTTATGAGCAGTTCACTTAATACTTCCAGGGGAAACTACGTCCCACTGCGAAAGAATCATTAATCACTTCTCTTTGGGAAACGCGCACTTGTTCCCGGGGAAGGGCGTTTCCTCCTCGTGGGACCTCGAAGATGAACCGTGTCTTAATGTATTCATTGAACTTTTGACTGCCAGAAAACGCCTCGGTGCCTTGAAGAATTAGAATTACAAAGGAACCCTCGAGTCCACTCCACCACCTTCAGGTGGAACTAATTACAATCGCAGGGAATATCCAGATACTCGAATCTTCTCGGAAACCTGAAATTCGAAAGTTTGAGTATCGCCCATTCAGGAAAATGAACTTCTATGTTTCTAATTTTTCTATCCATTGTCTTGCCATTCTCTGTCGCAGAATATATTTTTTTTAAATTCGACCGTTCTAGTGACGACTCCCTTTCGGAGTTTCCATCAAAAATCGTCTCGCAGTCGGAGGGTTAATAGTCAAAGAAGCATGGTTTATTTATGCATCGTGCACCTAAATGTACTACGTTCGAACGTCTCGTGTTCCGAAGTATTATAATTCGAGTTCCATGTAGAAACATATGAAAACGAAAGGAGCTTCTCCTATTTTTATATGTTTTCAAATAGAGCAAAAGTCATAAGAGACCCAAAACCCCTCGGTATCGATAAATTTCATGAATAATTATAAGCTGTTTTTATTTCGAAGATAAAACGAACCCCGCGATAAATTATTTAAACCGATGGAGAGCACACTTCCACTGCTCGTGAATAATTTAATTCGGCCCGTACGAAATGTTAACGCGATGATGAATACATTCGGTCATTTACGAAATGCAGAATTATTAACGATGGAAAGAAAATTTGAATGCCGGGGCGTGGAAAGCATGCATCATCAATGCCTCGGCGCATCGGAGCCGTGATACGAGCCCGTCGCGGAGTATTAAATTATTATTAAATCCCCCATGCTGAGCATACGTGTCGGCAACTGTGATCGATGGCGATACATTTTTCCATGAAATTTTCATTATCTTCCAAATAACGTCCGGCTATCGTCGTTGAAAAGAAAAGCGAATTAAAACGAAGTCCAATTTTGCGTATTATAGGAGAAACTGGGGAACAGTGGTAACTTTTATGATCCTCGTTTAACACGTTTACCACCACTGAGGAATTAAACGAATCAATCCTGAATGTAAGGCGTGCATAACACTAAATCTGGATGGGATGGGGGTAAATTCTGTAAAAGGTCGTAATAATAAGTACTGCCACGAATGTTGAGTTACGTCATTTCTAATTTAATAGAAAAACTATCACCGTTAACGTATCTTTCGCCAGCGTCGAAAGTATTTTCCGCCCTTCGATTCGCGAACTTTTGCTGTACTTGGGGTGGCAAGATTTCGTCGAGGGAGCGGCTGAAATTCGAAAGGCTTTCTGCCAGAGGGGAGGGATCCGAGAGTAATGTAATTTCTGGATTACAGGCGCGGGACGAGAAGTCTCATAAAACGGGACGAAAGTAAGAGCAGGATTTAATTTCGGTGGGCTTAAGTGCTCTTCGCGGGACGGGGACACAGCGAGTGCTGCTTCGATCGGTCGAATGGTAATGCCATGGAAATCTCGAGACACCCGGGACGCGCGATGCATCGCTATGAAAATAGAATTACAGCCTGTCCTAGAAGCCCTCGCGATGCTGTTCGAAAATATTTTACTTTGTATTATAATATGAAAATACGAAGACGAGGTATACGCGGATCTTGTCGTTTAAAATTCGAGTTCCACTCGGTATATAATTGTCTATAACAATAGCATAATACGATTTGAAGGTGTAAGAATATTTATAGTTTTCAAAAGTGATAAGTGAAGTTAATATTGAATAGAATTATATAGTTGGAAAGTTTCTCGACCGACAGTACGTACGGCAAAGGATACAAATGTATCTCTTTAGATAAATAGTTTCGAATTTCGTTTCTTCTAAAATTCCATTCGTCTGAAATTATACTCACATCTTTTCGTGACATTCATATTTATATAAGCGAAAAAAGAACGCGATATTTAATCGTCATAATAGACAATTCTACGAGTAGTAAACGAGAACATATAACATATAGATACACATCAAAGTACTCTAATTAAACTACATTCCCAAATCGATATTAAATCAGTAACACAGCTCTCCCATGTTTACGCAAACAACCAATCATTCCAAACCCTATTTGGCTACACAACACGATACACGTGCTTTCGATCTACATTTTGAAAAGTTGAAATCTGATTCCCGAGGAAATTACGCACACGCGACCGCTGAATAAGAGTACGGATCACTCGTCGTTGATTAATTGGCACTCGCGCGAGGACTCGGTAAAGCAAAGGTCGAGTGCTTTGCAAATTTTGCTCTACGTGAAAATATCATACTCCGGAATTTTCTCAGCCGTGGACGATTGAACTTTTGAAGCGGATCAGCTTTTCGAATCGAACGGGAGGTTGGGATACGAGTGGCGCGTTGTCGGTGAACTTTCGCGGTTTCCTCAGTTGGAAACGGGGTTGCATTCGCGTCCGGAATTATGACGTGCTCCAACGCGTGTATTATTATTATTAAAATGATTTAGCGACGAGAACGAGGTGAAAATTTTCCCATTTGCAGGTGCAATTTGCAGTTACATTATCCACGTCGTTTAACCGAGTTTCAGACCGTTAACGTGAAATCGTAATTGATACCGAAGAGATTAAAACAAAGCGCTCTAACGAAGAAGACCTGAATTATGGTTAAATAATCACGCTTGCGTTGATTGGAAGCACTCGAGCTAAGACTCGAAGTCGCGTATCATCGAAGATGAATTCCGTACGATTTGTTGTACATGCCACGAGTAGAACCCTGCGTTTAGAATTTAAAAGATAGAAATTCGACATAGCTTTCATAGCGATTCGACAGATAAGTTTCATGGATTGAGACACGTTTTTAGAAGATACATTTCCTCGACTCCGAGAGTACATTCTGCACTCTAGACGCATGCACGTAGATCTCGCGTTTCCTCGACAACGGATGTCGAACCTCGCGGATACATCGCAACGCGTACAGCGGCGCTCACCTCGACATGCAAAACTGACACACTGCATTTCCTTATGCGCGCATTTTTTCGCAATTCTTACTCCCCCCCGTGATCCGTTTCGTTGGGTAAACCTTGCACCGTAGCTTTCTCTCGTCGTCCATTGTGCACGGCGGGATCCCTCCAGCTGGAAATCATTTCAAAAACTGCATTCGACTGTTAACCGAAGATACATCGCGCCTCTGCAAGAAAAGTGCCGTACCAAAGGAAATACTACAATTTTCAGTTACCTCTTTCGAGCATCTAGATTTCAGCTGAGATTCATTCATCCGAGTTTCGCATTACCCTCGATGATCGCTCGAGCTTTCAATTAAATATTTTTACCGATCGGGTGATTTTTTATATTCAATGTTAAATACCGTAAATGTCCGATTTGGCATTAAAATTTTTGTACAATATTCTCCGCACAATGGCTGCATAATCTAGCGTGCAATTTTTTATACGTGTCGCTCTACTTGCCGAGGTCGCGATGCGCATTTGATTTGCCCTTTATACATACCTGCACCAACATTGCTATATTTACATAAAAACGCCGTCGTTGCGTCACATGGCGAAAATCGATTTCGGGGAGCAAACAGTACGATCATATTCGCGCCATATCCCTGTACATAAAGCATACACCTCCTGAAGCTTTGACCGACAGAAAGCAGTAGCTTCGTGAAGCACATTTAGCGAAGTGCTCGAAATATTTTACTACTTGCGTCGCTGCGCATCGTCGAAACGTCGCGCCTCGAACGTCGTCGATTTACCGCGGGACATCGAACGAATGAATAAACGAACACGTGCGCGCGCGACGTTTCGCCGATGCGCCGCGAGAATATGCTCGAAAAGGTCCTTGCGACTGTCATCAAAAATTTACTGGACAGGTTTGTCGCGATTCGTCGAGGATCGAAACGTTCCGATAGTTTCGTGCGAGGAGAAAGATCGTGGAAGTAGTCGGACATTCTGTACCTCTTAAAGATACGAATATTGAAAACAATCATTGAACTCTGAAATTTGTAGGATCCTCGTACAAAAAGAGATCGAAAAGTCCTTTCGCATTTTGCGATCCGAGGATCCGTCACTGAGATATAAGCAATGTTTCTTGTGGGTGAGTTGCAGCGCGATCAGCTGCTCGGGGATTAAGACGGCGCGTACCAAACAACTCACGAGTCGTTTTCGAATCTTCATACCTCGATAACAGAGCTTCCGATTGCAAAATGGTAAAGGTCATTTCGATTTCTTTCAACGAGGATCCCGAGGAAAGACTTCCATTACGAATAAGAATTACGAAAGATATACGGCTACTTAAATTAGATTTTTGATGAGACTATGCATGGTGGATAGAGAACGTGAGATCTTCGAGTTTGATGGAATCCGCGTGGTTGCAAGGACCTTCTCATGTCGGAAGGGAACGCGTTAGTGCCGTCTCTCCGCTAGACCACCCTCTTCTGGTCTGTCTTGGAGCTTGCTTGAGCCTTGCATGGCGGGTCATGGTTCTTGTTTCAGGCCGCGGCAGCAGCAGCTGCAGCGTCACCGTTGCTGAAGACGCCCCTCTCGACGGCGCAGCAGGCCACCTACGCAGCTGCAGCGACCTACACGGCAGTGGCTGCGCGCGCATACGGCGCAGCTGCAGCTGCGGCACAACCGGTCGCAGGATATGCCGCAGTCGCGGGGTAAGCGCACTCCCATCGCTGGACTTCCTCCGTTCCAAACCCCCAGGCTCCACCACTCGCTGGTCGAGAGATGTCTTTTCGTCGTTTCAACCCCTTCACGGTCCACGACCACTCCTTCACCCTCCAGGTCTCATCCAGAGATCAATTTTGTAATACACATCTAAGCAAAGTTCTGTCCATCGAAAGATTTATTTTCTTTTTATTTTCTTCTGCTTGAAGTAATCAAAGTGAGATCAGGAGTAACAGATATGCAACGTTCTCCTAAATTGTTTCTTCTGTACTAAAATAATTACTTCTCTTCGGTCGATTAGCCTATGCAAATTGAAATTAGAATTAAATGGAGAGATACCGAAGACGAGTAGAAGCTACCACAGTCGAAGGGTGAAAGTCGTGAAGGGTGGAGCAACGAATTTAATAAACCTGTCTAATAAGCGACTAGATGTTCGAGCACAGTTAGTGCGAAAAGAACGTATTTGCATAAGAAGTGCATTCCTTGCAGAAGAACGTGCCGACGCGGTCGAGCTCTTAGAAGTCGCAGAAACGTGGAGAGCCAGACCCGACCTGACAGTCCCGTCGAAAACCCTGATAGTCCCGTTGATAGTCCTTAGAGACACCTCCTGCGTTTGTATCTCCTTTTCTTGTATCTTGTTCTCTCTTTATCCTTCATATTATCCGTCATTTTATTCCCGAGTAAAAGAAATCTTGGTAAGATTTCAAAGATGTTACCGCTTGTTTAACATTTCGCTGCGTTGTTGTTCCAGTTACGGACGTGAATACGCCGACCCCTACATTGGACACGGCATTGGACCAGTAGCTGGCTATGGGGTAAATGAAATTATTATTCGATGATAATAAGTTCCTTCTCTCGCTTTAAAAAGCGGTCTTTGTCACTTCGTGTTACCCTTTGCCTATAATTCGAACTTCGTTGCCTCGCGAATCAATCGGTGGCAGTCGATTATCGACACGAATGCTTCGAGCAGTCGACGCGTTGGTCGCTACCGATTACATAGATTGTCTACCCTTCCATTGGATTTCGGACAGCTTTGTGGGTTCGATGAACCCTGGTCGACGCGTGGAGTGAATGCCTATAGGCGCACGGTAAACACGACCAACATCTACAGGCCTGTGTGCTTCGGCCACATGTATTCGGTGTCCAGAATCTAAACTTAGGAGGGGTTGACAGTCGTCCTAGTCCGGATGACACAGACTGCGTCGAAATTGGCGAACGTTTCTGTGATAAATTAAACGCTCTCGACTGATAGGACAAGCTCGAATTGATCTAAATGGAGAACTTTGGAGTCTGCTTTTATAATACAACTAAAGGAAAATTAAATGAACCGTTGACATATATATATATATATATTTATTTATTTCTATAAGTGGGAATAATTTATTAGAGGATGCAAGCTCGCAGGGGTGTATACACGGTGTCCCAAAAATGTTGGAGGTTCTTGAAAGGGGTATTTCAAGGGGTGATTTGAAACAACTTTTTCCTTGGCGAAAATATTGTCCGAGGCTTCGTTAAGGAGATATTAACAGAAAGCCTCGCCTAGAAGCCTCGGACAACATTTTCGCCAAGGAAAAAGTTGTTTCAAATCACCCCTCGAACCACCCCTTTCAAGGACCTCCAATATTTTTGGGACACTCTGTATACTATACACTCGTAGTTCTTCCTTAAAAGCTCAGTTAACCCCTCAGTCTACCATTTACTTCGGTACCACAAGTACGCGTCCTGGCTTAGAATTATAATACCAAGAAAAATAGAAAATTTTCTGATATGTTTAATAGATACTGTCAGACATATCTTAAGGGTTGGAAATTTTAGTCTGTAGATATCGTAGGCGATTACATCGAATATTCAGTATCCGTTAGCTGTGTCCTATCAGTTCAGAGTCGCCTCCGTCTTGTTCCAACGAGAGAAATAACCCAATTAAATTGGAAATGATTCTGTTCGCAGGCGACAGTGTACAGAGGCGGCTACAACAGGTTCACGCCGTACTAAGGGTTGAAAGACACCGAAGAAGCGCGAGCCTTCCAAGTACACCGTTATACTCAGCAGAACATGACCAGCAGTCGACACAATCATCATCGTCATCCGCCATCGATCACGATCACCCCACGAAGCGATGCCTGGATCCTCCGCGCATGCTGACGTCCAGCCTCTTAGCACCGAGTTTAGCTCCCGTCGACGCGCAACGGTCGTTCCAGATCCCGACTAACGGGTCGACGGCGAAGAAAGCCTCGGGTTCCAGCAAACGAACCGGAAACTCGTCGCCATTGGACGGCCGATCGACCGCAACGATCTAGAAAGAAAGAACGAGACGAGGGAGTCGGACGAGCGGTCGCAACGACGTTCGGAGAATCAGGGATCGATGGATCCAGATGGAGGACCTGGAGGACGCTTCGAATTCGTATCAGGTTCCAAACGCGCTTCGGAGATAGCCGATTAAGAACGGTGCTTCTCAACCGGATGAGCAGAATACCTCTCTAAACGAAAACTTTGTACGCGACGAGCAACTTCTTATTCGGTTGATGGTCGAATGGAAATTATATTTATTATCGCATTCTAGATATCGTACCGATTTATGAAATGAAATTGAATTTGGTGTATTTCATTCTGTAAATTGTATCGATTCGTAGAGCAACTGTTTCTCGAGGGACGAATGGAAACATTCGATTGGTTCCATTCGTCGCTTGTCCCCGCTAGCATCCATACCCAAAGAGATTAAAAGAGTAATATCGTTCGTGTTGCTCGAACGAGAACGTCATATTGAATTAAAACTGCCTTCAACGACTTCCTCTAAGAAACGTCACAAAGACCCCTTAGGTTACAAAAATATGAGCCAGCGAACAATTACGTTTCGAAGAAACCTAAAACTGAAAACATCGACCAAACGAATGAAAGATCGAAGTTGTTCGTTACTATGTGAAGAAAAATTCAAACTCGAGTTAGAATTTTGCTCGTCCCTGTGGCGATCCACGGGTCGGGAAGCACTGGATCAGAGATAGGAAACGGTCGACAGGGCGACGAAGGTCCATCGAAGCGTTGTCGAACTTTCCGACGGTCTCCAATCGATAATAGCGAGAGACAGAGACGCGGGGGTAAATTGGTAAACCGAATTAGCGAACAAAGAAGAGACACCCTCGAATCGGGTTCGCTAAACGTGCTAGAAGTTTAGGTACACTTCGGTCGTAGCAGGAAAAACGAACGTGCGGAGGTAGGTAAACTCGAGGATCGAATTGGAACGAATCGCAGGTTGAGTTTGGTCCGTTCGAAGCGTGTTCGAGGTTTTCGCTCGAAATTCCTAGGGTACGTGGCATCGCGTCGTCAGATCAGTCCGTTCGTCCCCCCTCGAGTTCGGACCCGGCAGCCATTCTCTTCTGGAGCGACGAGGTGAGCTTCGACGTTCGGTAGAAAGCCCTCGAAATTACAGGAAAATCGATCAGAGACAGATCCTGTAATCCGTGTATCGTACAAAAATCAAATTGCCAAATTTACGAATTAAAGGGTTGGAACAGTCGGTTTCTTTTTTTTTTATATTTCCAGAGCTTGCGTTGGAGTTGCAGATCTTTCACCCCTTTCTACCAACCGTCGAACGATTAGTCTTGTTAATCCTACACGGTGGACTTGCATATTACACGCGAGTATATACAGTATCTATAATATAGATATACATGATTGATCTCTCTAGAAATCGATAGCAATTATGCAATACGTTTCACTTGGGGCACGTTTACCGATAGTTGTGGGAAATTTTTTAAAACGCCCTGGCCAACTTTTATCGCGTATCGGTATATATTTTGTTGCGTCAGCGTTAATGTATCATACGTTGTGGCTGGAGAGGGGGGAAAAAAATGGGACACGAAATTTTGTACATAATTAATTGCTGTCGCGAGCGCCGAAGCCAGGGGGGTGGGATGTCCAGCTAGTTCGTGAAATCAGCTTTAATGGCTATTTTTCTTTCGCTATAATCATTGCATTTCTCGAGTAACTCTTCGTTTTCATTCTTCGTGTATCTTCCTTTCGCGAGTCTTTCGCCTGAACCACCTGCTGTCCCCATCGTCGACACGTTCTTTGGCAATCGTCACTTTCGATCAGTGGTCTCGTTAATGGCTGCCGGAAAAGAACTCCTCCTTCGTTCCCGACGTGGCGTTAAATAAAAACATGGAAGGAGATATTAATAAAATCGCGAGACCCTTCGGTAGAGCTAAATCTAAGAAGCAAAGCGACGAGGCAGTTACGCGTGACCGGTAGGGTTTCTATGCCAAATATGTGTGAGTGAGTGAGTGTGTGTGTGTGTTTGGTTGCACCGCCGTGTGTGTGCGTAGATTCGTCGATCAAATCCGTTGCAACACAAATTTAAACAAACAATACCAAAATGAGACTACGCAACCAACGCAGCTTCCTTTAATACTCGTCATTTCCACGATTCTTCAACGAAAGATCGATCGTTCGGGAACTTAGGGATCCATGGAGATCTCGAAGAACCTCCGTTAGCGTAGACGCGAGTAGACGGATGTAAGATACATCGAAGACTGTCGATAGATATTTTTTGCTCTCTTGTTTTCTGTTTTCTTCGGATTGAGGAACCACTTTACACCGGATCTCGATGCATTATTTGTTCGTTAAACGAACCAGTCCTCTGCACGCGACCTATTTCGACGTGGAGTCCTGATAATAGGAGCAATTTCATTTCAACGGTATACGAATCTTGAAAGATGCTTTATTCGTCTCCTCGGACAGTAAAAAAAGAACTGTACAATTCTTTCAATGATATAGAATCTTGATAAAAGGGAAGACATCCTGTCAACGTCGCTTAGGTCTTGAAAGATTCTTTGTTCCCTTACTCGGGTACCGAGGAAAAGTATCCGTACAATTCCGCCGTTGACATAAAATCTTGATAGAAGAAACTACATCGGGTCTTGCAAGCTGATACGTTCATTTTCTCTAACCTCTGACAGAGAATCTCTGTACAAGTACTTGGTCGACGTAGAATTTTTATAAAATACATAATGCCGCTGTAGCAGCTAAATTACCGGTAGCAGCTTCTATACCGTTTTACTCTGTATATTCGCCAACAGTCTAATATTACTATTCGCCTTTGGTTCGTAACCAAATGCGACCAAGAATTCACTTCTTCTTCGAAAGGAAAAATAGAATGTACCTTTCTCGAGAATCTAGGTATATATCTTTTGATCTGTACGCCTCGAAAACGAAAAACAAAAACACATGCAAACAAAACACACGCACACACAGAGTGCTCCATGCAGGGGGATACGCGAAAGGGAAATGGAACGCACATTGAGCCGAGTGAGTGATAATCCCTGTTAAATTCTAGTTAAGTGAAGATTTATCGTAATGAATATATACATATATATGTATAAATACATATATGTATAGGTAAGCCGCGTTGCGTGACTCGACGTGAAAGGGTAAGTGGGGAGTGTTAGTGGAACGAGTGAATGAACCTAAGAGAGAGAGAGAGAGAGCAAGAAACGGAACCGACAAGACGCGCGAAATATAAAACGCAACGGATAAAGGGATATACGATACACAAAGAGTCGTGTGAAATAGCCAAATATGACAAAGATGTTCTTTTCTGTTTTGTTTATTTACTTCCTCTCTCTACGATTTTTCTTTTCTGTTTCTTTTTCTCTTGTTTTTCTTTTTTTTTATATATATATATATAGTAAGCACGACAGGTAGCTCTGTCGACGGTAACGTTTTTATTCTAAATCTGTCGCTAGGATAGATTACTAGGCTAGTTATACGAGAGCCCGCGACGGCGACACGGGCCCCGAGCCCCCTTCGAGCAAGGAGAGAAGCATTATTCTCGGCTTTTTCTTTTTTTTTTTTGTTCGTTTTGCGTGTGCGAGCGCCAAGTACATGTAAATAAAAATTAGGGAGATCGTAAACGACGATACGAGTCGCATCGTCGGAGCACAAAAGAAAAGAAAAGAAAAAAAGAAGCGATCGCGAGGGGGAGCCGGCGCGCGCGCTGCGCTTCCCCGGTTAGGGGGGCGGCTGTTTAGGATCGCTGAAGCGAGAAAAGAAAAAAAAAAAAAAATTACACACAGAACATACTCATGATTCTGGTAAACGTTTAAATTAACGAGCGTAGATTTTAAAGGTGAGCCACGAACAGTTGGCGAACAGCTAGTGATACGATAACGAGAACTGTATTTCGCCTGGTGGTCGTCCGAGCGATCCGGGCCATCGCGCGCGCTCTCATAGAGGAGCGTTCGTTCGCGAACGAAGAACAGAGCCACGAGCCGCGATCGTTCCTCGACGAACGGGACGGTTTTTACTTGTAGGTAAAGGGCCCGTGAGGAGCCCGCATGCTCGAGCGACGATTGATATTAAAACGTTAGGGGGACACTGATATTAGAATCGTCCGTTACAGAGGAACGACGCGATCGTGGCTCGATGGGGTACCAGGCGATGCATCTATCCCTGTATATTGTACACTGTAATTACAATTTATACTTACTCGTAATCGATACCTTTATCGGTAGGCTATTACTACTAGCGGCTAGCGTAAGGTCAAGCTCAAATTCTAGGCGAGACCCGTCGTCTTCGCGTCTTTATTCTTCGTCACGAGTGCACAACTCCCCCTGAGAAACCCGTAATATCCCTCGAAACCAGGACTCCTCTTCTCGTACCGACTATATCGTTGTTCTTTGCGCCCTTATTCGTTCCCAAAAATTGCGTACACTGGCCTATCGATGGACGATCGACGAATTCACGACCGACGAACCGGCCCGACCGACTAATTTCTTGTTCCCCTGCGACACACCCTTCCTCCTCCTCCCCCCCCTCTTTCCTTTTATCGTTCTTTTTCGCTTGACACTTCGTTTTTACAAACGGGGAGAAACGCCTCCAGAGGCTCGCGGGACTGGTAGACGTCGAAGCAACCGACGACACCGATTCTCGAATTGTATAAATTGCTCGTACGAATTGTATTTAACGATAGTTTATTCGCCTAAGACTGCAGGGGCGCAGGAGTCTATACGGCGGTGGTTCTTAACCTTTCAGCGACGAACGGATACCAGGATCTGTTTACATGTAAATACGGCCGAGTTATAGGAGCGTTGATCATGTTCCGTTTGCTCCGAGTAATGATAGATAATCACTTACTAGTAATTAGTTTATAGAAATGGCCGAAGGAGAGCCACAGAAATCAATATAAATGTTTTCTACTTTATCTGTTGATCAATTCATGAATACAATTTCTCTTTTCAAAGATAAAAGATTAAACGTGATCCGTGATCATGTTGAATTTCTTTCTTCGGTGAATTGTAATCGTTTTAAAAACGATAACGAATAAAAGTCCAATCGGATCCGTCGCCGAGCGACGCGGGGTTTAAGGAGCGCTGCTCTACAGAGTTCTCGAGAAGTGAATTCAGCGCAGAAAAATGATCAAAAATTGTACCTCGTCCCCCTCGACTCTGACATCCTTCTACAATTCCAGTTTCGTTCATTGCGCTTGAAAACGACCAGAGCTACGAGCCGCAAACACGGGAAATATTCCCGCGAGCACTTCGTTATTTCTATACGCTGGATTCGCTCCCTACACCCTGTATATTTACTAAAAAAAACAGAGGATTAGAGTCCCTAACCGATGAATCGCTGTACATAGGAAAGCCTCGCGAAGTTAGAGGTAGCCACGAACGGTCAGGCTAGCGTAGCATCTATTTCTGCGACCGCGTAGAGGATAGAAGCGTCGACGATAGTCCTCTCCGTACGCTTAGACAATTTATTCGCGCTCGAATAAATTAAATTTCACGTATGTAATTCCTATGGCGTTCCGCGGGACGCCTAATCGATGGTAGAATTGTACAAAAACAATTGCGAGAATTGTAGAATCGGCTCGTCGGTCGCCTCGACGCGTCTGCGAGACAGAGATGGGTAAAATTCTTGTCCAAGCGAACAGAAATTTGAATAACAAATAAAAGATAAATATCTAAAAATGGAAAAAAGAAACGGAACGAATTGTATTCGTTGCTCGTTCGATAAACATTGGAATCGGGCCTGTAGCACGAAATTATTTTTCAAGAACGAATAAAAGGTTTATTCGTCGTCTATCGTTCGAATAAAAAAAAAAAAAAAGAAGAAGAAAAGCATCTCCTCCCCCATCTCTGCCGCGAGGCTCCTCGACGCGAGGAAACGAGAAGGCGAAACCTAATCCCCCGAGGCATTTCCTCGAAAGCAGCCTTTCGGTTTCCGAAACCGTAAACGGCTCGACTCCAAGCAGCTCTAGCGCGGGACTATTCGCAGTGTAAAATAATCGAAAAGAAAAAAAAATTAAAATACGATGATACGCACCGTAACGTTATACATATATAAATATTATTGATATAATGATATAATTAATTATTATAAAGCAGTACCGTAAAAAGGGATTTTTAAATAAATAATAATAATGAAACAAAACAAAAAAAAAATACAGTGGATTTAGACGACTACATTGACTAAACGTAACGACACATCTTTACGAGCAACATATCCTAGCGTACTAGGCGGGGAGTCGCAGGAGGGGGGTCAACGGCGACGAGGGAGCTCGAAGGGCCCGAGATTCTCGCGATGGTCGCTTTTCTGGTGCCACGAAATGGTCGTTTCTCTCGCGCGGCCCACGCACACTTAACGCCTTCGTCGCCGAGAGGGACACGAAGGTCAGAGATGGAGCGAAATTCTCGTCCAACGGGAATTCACCTGACGAACGAAGGATGGACGACTTTGTATCTATTATTTGTTAGATAAAAAATTAATATTCGACGAAGTCTAGCTCGCGCAGATGCGAACTCGCGATCGCGGTCATCGAGCTTCTTTTGATAGAAAAACGCAAGGTTGCGCCCCCATCTCTGATCGAGATCGAGGCTGGAAGGATCTCGAGGACGTCAATCGTCGCCTCCCCCTCCTCCGAACCCCCTTTATTCGAATTATCGCAAAAGAACGGAGAGAATGAGATCGAGATGCGAGTGACATAAGGGATGTTCCATGACATTAGGACGTTACACGATGAATAAATTAAGTATCGACGAGACGAGCGCGATCTCGATGTTTATACGTACACGTGTGGCCAATCGACAAGGGGTGGGTGGGATGGGAGGGTGGGGATTCGCTGAGAGACGGTGTCGAATCGCGAGGGATGAAGGAAACGTGGACGAGATGTAGTAGTAACGATTCAAATACAAAAATGGGGTATTCTACCAGGAAAAATGAAAAAAAAATACACACACACACACACACATACACATTCAGACTAAAGATACATGAAGTAAACACGATAAATCATAGAACGTCGTAAACGAAAGCTAAAAATGCCACCTGTTTTTCGCTTCTCTCGCTGTGTAAAAACGGATTCGCGACGAGAGACAAGCGCCACAGTCGCTTCGTGGTTTCTGGTCGCGAATCCTCCTCGAAGTCGAAGCAAAGCGCAGTGACTGGTCACGTCACGAGAATGCTGAGGACGTCATGCACGTACACACTACACGTACACGTACACACTACACGTACACGTACCCACTCACACACACATGCGACCGGGATAAAAATTGCAAATTGCATTAAACAGGGAGAGACGAAACGACAGGTACATACGAGAGAACAAAAAGGATACGATCAACTCGAACTTTAGTTGCAAAATACTGATAGGAGTACACACGAGGTGTCGTTCAGGAACACCTTTATCATTGTCTGATTTGATGATATTTTATAAGTCTGGACCAGTTGTTAGGTTCTTATTACTCCCATAGCGACTTCTTATGGCGTATTTTCTCTGTATATTGTCAATGTTTATTATTAAATATTTTTCAAATAAACTACAGCCGTTCGATCGATTATTTACACCATCACCTGTGCCCATCGTCCATCCAACATCCTCAGGATAATTGTCCCTCTCGAGATTATCGTCTGCTCGACAGGTAAACCGCGTGAAACAGGTACGAAATAATTTATAACATGCTCTTTATATGCTTCGATTAAAAAGAAAAACTTCGCTATAAAGAATTGTCAATTTCGATCACGGGGCAATACATCACACGTACGCGTTTTATTTCTCCTCTAAAGATTAAGACGTGAAAATCTCATTCCACGATCTTTCACTGTCGAATATAATTCGATTCAAAGGTCGAGGGCTTAGAAAGGATCAGGAGCGATCCAGACCGTCATCCGAGGATTAGAGACCATCCAAAAGCCACGAACGCCGCGAACCGTAGAAATCAGGGCCACGAAAGCCACGAATATCTTTCGCTAGCGCAGCTGTTGAAGCCGCTAACAGCGTCGTTGGTTCGTAACACGTGAACCAGTATAGAGGACGAAGAAGTCAGACGCTGGAAGCACACGTGCGATTAACAAAAACGGACGGTTCTGTGACAGCAAGTTTTAAGATTCTGGCAGATTGCTTAGCCAGGCGATTAGATATCATAAACATTTCGTCCAGATGTTGCTCGAGAGTAACCGTACTCCGTTCGTAAGTGAAGATGTTCGAGACTGTGAAGATGTTATCGCAGAGAAGCGGTTCCTCTCTAGATTAACGCTTTTTGCCTTGAATTTTATTCTACTTTTCGGGAAGGAAATTCGTATTTGATATCTACGTTATCGAAGCGGTTATATCGATATCAGAGATGGTATTTGTATTGTTTTTAATTTATTTAATTGCTCGTTCAAAGTCAATCATGGTCCTCCCGAGCGTTTATTATTATTTGAAGAACGAAGAAAATTCTAAAATAATTTTTGTATCGCTCTTGCAACTAAAATATCCACCTAGTCTGATTCTTCAGGCTCGTGATCTGTCGCGAGACGAGATGTGACTCGAAGCTAAGACTGTCTAAAGTGACCCACCCTCTTTGATGACAAAAGTCACCCTTAGACCAAGCATTGATTTAAATTGTAAAATGTTTATGGCATCGCTCTTGCAACTAAAATATCCACCTAGTCTGATTCTTCAGGCTCGTGATCTGTCGCGAGACAAGATGTGACTCGAAGCTAAGACTGTCTAAAGTGACCCACCCTCTTTGATGACAAAAGTCACCCTTAGACCAAGCATTGATTTCAATTGTAAAATGTTTATGGTATAGCTCTTGTAACTAAAATATCCACGGTTGATCTAATTCCTGTCAACGTCTGCCTACGAATCCCTCAAGCTCACGTGTCACGAGACAAGAAAAGAGTTCGAGCCAAGACCGCTCGAAGGAATCCGCTTTTCTAGGACGTGGCTTACGTTTCCGGTGAAAGAAGAGTCTGCTGCCAGCCGTGATCTTTTTTCTCAGCAGTGAGTCATCGCGCACATGGGATTACCATTCGACTGTTGAGCATTCGGCTCTGATCTGTCAGTAGTCCGCGGGCCGTCAACCGGAAAGGACGCGTACTCGACTCTCCGTTCGATCGGCGCGCACGTGCGTGACAAGGAATACTGATTCGAAAAACCGAACAAGTGGTTCCCGCCCTCTCGGAACGCGAGCACCCTAGAATCTCCTATCGACGCACATCTGTCAGATCTGGATTCTATTCTGAATTAAGAACGAGTGCATCGGATTTGTTCTCGGGAAAGAAGTCGAGGGATTCCTTCGTTTTTATTATTAATAATAACCCTGGAAATTTGTATTCCTCGTTCAATTTGACTGTTACAAAGAGAACCAAGAAGACCTCCATTCCCACTCGTTAAAGGTTTCTGAAAACAATTTTTAAAAATAAAGTAAAGATACTTTCGAACTTGAATTTAATAATTTTGGGATAAAAAGGTTTTCATCGAGTACTCTGCGATGCAAATTACTCTGTAAGAACAATCTCTGAACGATATCAACGTTATCGCGACGTAATAGCGTCGTGCTATCTTGTTTGTCTTCTAAACGCAGAAAAGTAGAAAGAAACGTGACTGCTGAATGAATAGGAAACGCTAACGTCGTCGATTCATGAAGCAAGAGCCGCGTTTTCGGAAGGGGGAACTCGAGAGACAGGTCGACGAGTCCCCCGAACACGCAATCGTGGAAATATGTTAATATCGTCTATCGGGCGGACTCTTCCGAGGAACAGGTGTTATTTCTGATTTCGTTCGCGGCGCAGACGTAACGGTTCGCCCATCGGAATACTAATTGGGCCTGTACCCATGGCGAACGAGACCGCGACGAATAATCTTCTCGATCGTCGTCCTCGACGAATGATCGATGGGGACCGCGTTTGATCCAGACCAGGAGCGAGCAACGTGAAATCGAACCGTCGAGACGCCAGGGCGACGCGCGCCTCGGAAGTGATCCGTTCCACGAGGAAACGGAACGTAAATCGCGACGGGACTGTGACATAACAGAAAAACGAAGCAACTCGTCGCATAAATTATGGTAATCAAACGCGTCGAGGAATTCCGACCAGTGACACGTACGTAAGTCTAGTTTTAATACTCCAACTTCGGGAGATTCAGCGCCTCGTTCTTACGCTCGAGTTCGATGAAAAATTAGCTCGATGCTTAATCGAACGAGCCACGGTATATTTAACTCTTCGAGCTGTATCGATTTCTATAATTAAATTCTATGGATCGTTGTTCATCGTTCGAACAAAAGTTTGAGAAGTCTACGCCTGGCTAGAGGTGATCTTCCGAGAGCCAGTCGTTACGTCACGATTCGAGCGTCGATAAAAACAAATCCTGGCGTTCGCGAAAAATGTACTTCGCGGAAGCTACTGTAAACACACCTCGGTGTTAAATTAAGTCGTTGCGTGTTTGCGGAATTCTGGAAATTCTAATTCCGAAAGTAAAATAAATTGAGACGGTGCGAGGGAAAAACGTTCCAAGAGAAATCTGAATCTGGTTAAACGAACGCGCGAATGGATCTCTTTTAAAAATAACAAGCGAGACGTAGAAATAGAAAAGTCGAATAAGAAGACGTAAGTTTGGAGCAACCGCCGATCGTTGAAATAAGTAAATCGTTACCGACTCCCTTGAAGCGAGAATTTATCGATACACGATAGAAATGAAAAATTGCATCGAATCAATGTCCTCGAAATTGCGTAACTTTCACTGAACGAGGCGTATATACGTATAAGGAAGCTCGATTTCTATGCAGATCAGAGGGTGCTCCAAGCTTTGTACGTGCAACAAGGTACACGAATATTAAAGACACGCGTAGGTTTCGGTATGGCGAGGTGACCGGTGTCTGGAAAGGAACACGAGGGCAATATTTTCAGGTGATCGGCAGAAAAATGCGCGCGAGTCGTGTCCGAGGGCTTAGACGAGAGTAAGAGCCCGGTTAAAATGGAGTTCTGCAAAGGCAGCAAATATCTGCGCGTGTTGCCGAGGGCCACCAGGCGGATCGTGTGGACATGGCGAATGGAGAACGGTACGATCGTGCGAGTCGCTGAAAACGACTCCAACGACGATTGTCTGATCGAGATTGTCAACCTCTGCGTACCGGCGATCGCCATCCTCGTCGCTCTGATCGCCTGTCTTTGCCGCAAGTGCGCCAAACGACGCAAGTAAGTTCCCACGAGAAACGACAAAGCGTGTTTCAATTTCGCGATAGGACGGTAATAGCTCCAGCTTATCGAGGAACTTTCCTGTAAACTGCGCACCGTCGATGATGGTACTCGAGGGTAGAGAGATACTTTACTTCTTCCTTTACTGAAATTAGACTTTGGTCGAGACCGATAGAAGACGGTAACAATCGTGAATGGGAACTGGGTAGAGTCTGCGGTGGTACTTTACAGGAAAGATGTGTTTTATCGTTAGAAAGTGAAAGTAGTTCGAATGAATTCTTCTGTAAATAGTTGAATAAATATATAAATCATAGAATTTGGACGCTCGCTTTAAGAATATCTCGTGCGTTGAATTTTCGAGATTATCGAGCCAGTCTCGACGAAGGTTCGTCAGAAGAAACGCCCAACCCTGTTAATTGGAGCAAATTGTTCAAAATAGAACGTTAACCCTAATGTGAATCATGGGGCATCCCAAAACGAACGCGAAGCGTTTCGTTTAATCGACCGTAATCCCAATTGAAACTTCGGGAATTCCTAAAGACTTTAAGTAAGTCGTGTAAAGTTCCCCAATATTAAAAGATTCCAAATTTTCTTTTTGCAAGCGTTCGCCCATCAATGCTCCGTTGAAATTTTCGTTTTCCCCTTTTTGGTTTAAAAATTATAAGCGATACAATTTTGAGGGACCCAACTTCACGTTGGCAAAATTGTATTGCTCGTCATTTTTAAACTGACTTTAAGACTTTAAGTAAGTCGTGTGAAGTTTCCCAATATTAAAAAATTCGAAATTTTCTTTTTGCAAACGTTCGCCCATCAATGCTCCGTTGGAATTTTTCCGCATTTTTAAGTTAAAAATTATAAGCGATACAATTTTGAGGGACCCAACTTCACGTTGGCAAAATTGTATTGCTCGTCATTTTTAAACTGACTTTAAGACTTTAAGTAAGTCGTGTGAAGTTCCCCAATATTAAAAGATCGAAATTTTCTTTTTGCAAACGTTCGCCCATCAATGCTCCTTTGGAATTTTCGTTTGCCCGTTTTTAGTTTAAAAATGATAAGCAATACAATTTTGCCAACGTGTCAAGTCGGCTCCCTCAAAATTGTATCGCTTATAATTTTTAAACTAAAACGGGCTAAACGAAAATTCCAACGGAGCATTGATGGGCAACCGTTTGCTAAGATTTTGAATTTTTTAATATTTGAGGGCCAGCTTCACGCGGCTCTTTAAGTAGCATTTCGGTTTACGTTATTTCAATTCTCCGCACCTTTGTCGATCTAAAAACATCCACACCCGCCACTAAAAATTGTTCAACACCGGCAACAGACTAAGCAAACGTTACTATTTTCTTAAGTGTCATTGCGAAGAAGAATTGCTCACAGAGGCTTGGAACAAAAAAGGTGAAAAATCACTCGATAAGTCTTAATTTTAGACACCTGACGTCGTCTCTATAACGAAACGAATTTTAACTATATAAAGAACTGTATATTCTTAGCTTCAATCTAACCGTGGAACTAGATTCGTAACTGAACAGTAAATTTTATGTAAATGCAACTATGAATACTCGCAACAACTATGAATAGTGAAAAATTAGAAGCGATAGGGTAAACAGAAGGGGTTGTAGAAGCAGGCTTAAATGAAAACATCGTGGATCTCGATAAGCATAAATACCACGGTGTTACAGGAGGCTCGAATTAATTAACAGCATAACTTACAACATGTGTTCGCGCACCCGCGCGCTCTTTACTTGTTTGCGTCACGCCGCGTCGTTCGATGAATCGTAATCGAACAGAACAAGGTGAACACCCGGTTTATCCCCCGAGCGAGCTCGCTAAAAAATCGATAGTCGTAGTTTCCTGTTCGCCGCCGTAGGTAACGTAGCTCACTCGATCGGCAACTTGAATTTCTATTTTTTTTTTTCAAATTTGCAAACGAGAAAAGGTGTTAAAGAAATTCGTCGCAAAGAAACTACGAGAGATGCAAAATCGAGTAACACACCCTTGATCCACGAGTAATTCCTAGGGATCAAGGAACGCCTGCGGATCGAACGAGTGGAAGTTGTCGCGCGACAAGTTCGCGACGATAAATTATTACACGTACGGCTAATTAATTTCTTTGAACACGGGATGACCGTATTCGCGCATCCTGCGAAAAATCGAGTTCCCGTTTCATAAACATGTGGCGTTTGCAATTACTCGGACATTAATTTCGCGATTTTTAACGAGATACCATTGAGAACTTCTGGATTTTCTGGATCTCGTGTTTCCTCGACGCATTGATCGATCACGAACCGAACTCCAAACGACGAGACTCGAGCCTGGTTTGATTGGATCAGTGTTTCTCAATCTCTACTTCCTACCAAACTTCCCTCAGAAGAACACTATATTCTTTTTTTTTTTTGTAATATAAATTTGAAACTGTTCGAATGCAATTTCTCAAAGAATAGGGTGTCTGGTAAGCGGAACGAAACAAAAATAATTTTTTGATTGTTCAGAGCCTCCAACGGACTTGTTCCGTTTCACACAACCAGGACATTGCTGTGCATGTCGGTCCTGCTGGTGCTTTCCCTGGAGGCTTGCGAGTCCTTTCTGACGACCATTTCGTTTTCGTCGATCTTTACGATCCTGGCGGTCGTCTCCTGCTGGATCCTGCATCGGAGGACCGAGATCAACGGTGGCTTAGGAACTGCCTTCACGGCTGGAATTTTAGCTGCGATCAGCTTGTCGCGGGCGTGGAAGTTCATCGCTTTGTCTGGGTTAGTTTCTACAGAGCGAAAAACGGAGATAACGGAAAACAATTACGTAGACGTTACGAGCTAACGATTTGCTATTCAAACGAACCGATTACAGAGAATTGGCAAACCGTGATATATGTTTTAACTTTCGATAATTATTTTTTAAAAGTGTTTGTTTGCACGAGGCGAGCTATTCTTCCTGCTCGAAACAAAGGAATCACTTTTCGAACTCTGTTTACATTGAAATTCCACGACAGGAACGAATCGAGTAAGCTATTTATCGGGGCCACAATTATGATCACCGAATTAAAATTCTGGCGGCGTAGCTGTGTCACCGGCAAAGAATGCTCTCTGTAAACCATTCCTTTTAATTTCAGATAAGAGGCTCGTTGACAATTCTTCGTTTGCTATTTTTTTTTTCCAGTTAATTACGATCAATCTTTCGATGCTCCATTTAGGTACGATTTGTCGATCCAACACGTTCGATTCGCGACGACGGCCATCACCGCCGTTTTATGCGGCTCCTTCGCCATCTTGGATTCTTACACGCTTTATTTCACGGTGAGCCATATCAATAATTACTATAATTACGACGGCGAAACGATCCGCAGTGGCGCCTAAATTAAATAAATACAAATAAAACCACCCCGCATTCCTCGAACAGAATTATTAAATATTAAATTATATATAATAAAGTCTCATTTTCATGGAGTAAATATGAAATTCTTAACGCACGCTCGGTACCCCGTGAAAATAAAGATACCGCTTCGCGTATCACCCGAGCGTTCCACAGAAAATCACGGCGTTCTAATCTCGAGACGCGAGAGTCGTTCTTGGAAACACGGTTCCAAGCTGTTCCCGCGGAAAGTATCAGGAAAAAGAAATTAACGAGAAGACGTTACGACCTTATCGAGGAGAGCCAGAGAGGTATTCCCAGTAACCTAGCGCAAACATTTGTTTTACATTTGCTCGGTTTGTTTGAATAATAATGTTTATTATCGCGACCCGGTCATAGAGTCGCGCTTATCGAGTGGTTACGCTACGTTTCTTTCGCGACGATCTAAACCAGATCGCGAAAATAGATCGCGGACTTCGGACTCGTTTTAGTTTCGTGAAAGCATCGGACAAAAAAACAACGATTCCTTGTGCTTGCAATTTAGATAAGCGTTCTTCGATTCTTTCATTGGAATTTAGGTTGCAAGGCTTTGCCATTCAGCTGACGAACTATTAGTTTCCTTGATCTATTCCTATGCAATAATCGTGCGATCTGGTACTCTGAATGATATTACGTTTATCATTAAAAATTCATCAAGGTTTCTGTTTCATTCGAGCCCATCGACTCTATCAGGAAATTCTCAACGGGCGACATTTCCTACTCGGGGCACTCGAATTGGCCGCGAACCAGACAGCATATTTCACGTCTAATTATAATCACGTTAAGTACCCGCTCATTCGAGCGCCCAGCCGTCTTCGATGGCTGGTAAACGCGAGATTCCAGGCCTGCGTTTGCTCCAAATATATTTCACGTGCACACCCGGCTCCTTGACCCAGTAACAACGCGCGTACGTGTCGTTCGACGAAGCATGCAAATAGATAGCATTAACGCGACGCCGTTAATCAGTCTACGATACTCTCTGTCCAGACCAGACGAAGGCGGCGGTACCTCATCAGACGAACGGAGGAAGCGTCGATCGTTTACAGGCACTCCGATTCTACTTTCCTCGACCGGATCACCTTCCATTGGGTGACCAACCTTCTGTCCAAGGGGTACAGCTCACCTTTGGAAGCGCACGACCTCGGGGAACTTCCCGAAGAGGAGACCACCGGGACGCAATTTGAGAAATTTCGGAGAATTTACCAGAAACACAGGGTAACTCGACGGAGACGTCAATTTGTGGGAAATGGAAACGTTATTCTCTTATTATAGAATTTGTAGGCGACTTTGAAACAAAGAGAGTGGAGAGTAAATAAACTTCCAGACTCGTGTACTGGAAGACTAAAGCGTTTTCAAGCAGACTAATTCAATAATCGTTGAAAGAATTGATGAAACGATTTTCTTTAATAGAAAGAAAATGCGAGACTGTCCCTTTGGCGATGTTTCTGGAAGCAAATATGGAGGCCATTCGTCATAGGAGGTCTTTTGAAGCTGTTAGGCGACGCCACCACCTTAGTTGGTCCGTTGACGATTTCCAGGATCTTGGACTACGTCTCTGCCTCTCAAAATGGAACCACCAATCACAGAACCTTTCGGGTATCGAATCTACGATCTACATTCTCTTGGTCGACTACCGATGAATTCTAATAGCCAGAACCCTTGATCATCTTTCAGAGCGTTATGACGTTCTCCGAGATACTACAAAATGGCTACTTCCTCAGTCTGCTCGTGTTCGTCTTCGCCCTTCTGCAGAGCACTCTGAGCCAGGCCTCCACTCACATCCTCTGCGTCGAGGGGGTCCGATTGAAGACTGCTCTTCAGGTAAAGCCCTGGTTTGTCCGAATGAGATCGCCACGGAACATTTCGTTCAGGTCGAACGAAATGGTCGACGAAACGAGCGATTCGAGTCACGAGATTCGTTCGTTTAGGAAGTCACGAAATGACGACGAAAACCGAAAATAAGGATTGTAGACGGATTCACGAATACCCAACTCATAGTAGCATTTGTGTAACATCCGGGACGATATTTCGTGGACCCCATTTCGTCCAAACCAAATCATTTTGGTTAAGATGGAAGCAGAACGCCAGACCGACTCGTGGACGAATTTTAACTAGCATTTTTACTTCAATTTTGCGCTCGCAGGCGTTGCTGTACGATAAAGCCCTGCGTCTGTGCTCGTGGAGCATCGACGAGGAGGAGAATCCACGTGCAGAGAAGGACAAAGAGCAGCACAAGTCCTATCGAGCTGGCGATATCGGTACCCTGACGAACCTCATATCGGAGGATGCCTACAATGTGATGAGCTTCTTCTGGATAGGACACTACACCTGGGCCATCCCGTTGAAGGTAAATGAACGACTCGATGGACTTCGCTACGTCTTTAGATCACGTTGAAACATCCGAGAGGTCTGTTTACGTCTCGAGACCATCTTCTTGGTAGATCAGGGACGAACCTGCAGACAGTAATCGTATTTTTAGGAGCCTTTTCAGACTTAAGATTCAGGTAGTTTCTCCGCAAAGCTCGAACGATCGGCACGTCGAGAACTTCTTGGCTTCTAGTTGATGTTCGGGAGAATTCTTCTCGAAAGAAATACAAGGTCGCTGCTTTCAGATCACGGCCATAATCTTCCTTCTCTACGGGAAACTGGGCGTCAGCGCGATCATCGGTGCCCTCTGTTGCATAGTGATGGTTACACCCGTGCAGCTGGTGCTCGGGAAAAAGATGTCGGAGAACTTCAAGTTCGTCGCTGTACGTCCACCTAGTTTCATTTCCTGTTTCTACCTAGCAACGAAGGTTTACGTAATCGAGTGGATGTTCTTCAGAAAGGAAGCGACGCCAGATTGCGGCTGGTGAACGAGGTTCTTCAAGGGATGAGACTGGTGAAGCTCAGAGCCTGGGAGGACATCTTCGAGAGGAAGATAAGGAAAACGAGGAACGTCGAGTTGACGATGCTGGACAGAGATTCCTTGTATTGGACCCTTATCAGTAAGCTCGATATTTTGATTGATTGAAAACGTCGGAGCCAATGGTAATCCTGACTTTTTGTGATCAGATTTCCTTACCCACGCATCGTCGGTGCTCATGACCCTCTTCACCTTTGCCGCCTACTTCTGGCTGGAAGAACGAAGCCTGGACGCTGGAAACGTTTTCGCCAGCTTAGCTCTGTTCTCCCAGCTCACCGTGCCTCTCCTGATCTTCCCCGTGATGATCCCCATAATCATCAACGCCATGGTGAGCAATTCCGTCGAACGCTGTTATTCAAACACGATTTCTTTTCGTTTCACACTGTTTTCCTCAGATTTCCACGGTCAGGATGGAAGAGTTTCTTCAGCTACCAGAGATCGTGAACGTTCTCCCGGATCCTGGCGACAAAAAGGTGGATACAGTCGAAAACGGATCCTCCCATACGAACTCCGCCGACGAGGGTCCTGTGAGTATGTCGATTTTCTCTGAAGACACCAGAGTAGAGAGTTTCGATGTCGAGGCAGTTCAGGAGTCGTTCGAATCGTATGTGATTCAAGGTAGAAGCCACGAAGGTGCCCAGCACCACGACCTTCGGATCGCTGGACAATATCGAGGAGGACGAAGAGGATGGGCAGCCATGTTGCCTGACGGAGTTGAAGCTCGATATGGGCTCCTCCGCGGATACGGTGTTCGAAAAGGACCCAGAGATCCCTGTGCTCCAAATTAGATCTTGCACGTTCTCTTGGGGCACGGACGAATGCCAACTGTCCATCTCTGGGCTCAGCTTTCCACGCAGTGAGTATCGCGCTTCGTCGTTTAAGTAATTCGAACGAAATCTTGATTCTAGAAGGATCTTGATCTTAGAAGAAACGCGGACGAGACTCGACTTGGAAGAAAAACTGATTTTTCCGAACTAAAGAAACGAATCTCAATTTGTTTTTTCAGGCCAGCTGACTTTGATCGTAGGTAAGACAGGCAGTGGTAAGACATCCCTGCTGTTGGGGATGTTGGGAGAGATCCAGAGCACGACTGGGACCATCGAGTGGGCCAAGTGAGTCGATCCTGAATTCAATGCTCCCCGAAAGGTTTCATAGCCACCACTTCCATTCCAAATTTTTAACTATTATATTTATACACATACAGTCGCTTGAATAAATATTTGTACCCTCTACGTTTGTTCAAGAAACATCGAACCCATCGTTTAATTTAGGCAAATTTCGTCGATAGACCTAGATGGTACGAATATTTATAGGACTGACTCCAGTTATATCAATGTTTATAAACGAAATTCTTGGACACAGAGACTCGAAGATCGCGTACGTGGCCCAGAAGCCCTGGCTGTTGAACGCAACCTTGAGAGACAACATTCTCTTCGGATCACCCTACAGATCCAGGAGATACAGAAACGTGTTGAAGGCCTGCGCCTTGCAACCTGACGTCGACATTCTTCCAGGCCACGATCTGACTCGAATTGGCGAAAAGGGGATTAACTTGAGCGGAGGGCAGAAGCAGAGAGTGACCATAGCGAGGGCTCTTTACAGCGACGCGGACGTCGTCGTCATGGTTGGTTGGCAAAAACATCGTAGACAGTATTATCGCATTTCAATTGCGTCGGATTCGCAATAATTATCGCAATAATTCGGCCAACCACCATCCTTCTATGATTCCAACTATGACGTTTTCAGGACGATCCGCTGTCAGCGTTGGATCACCAGGTAGGTCGACAGATCTTCGATCAAGGCGTCAGGAAGCTCCTCCTCAGAAACGGGCGCACGGTGATCATGGTCACCCATCGATTGGAATTGTTGTCCACCGCTCATCAGGTACGCAGATCGATTTAAAGCAACGCGTGCGTAACGAGGATACACAGTAGACCGTCGCGTACGTCTAGGTCATCGTCATGGACGGTTGTCGTGTTCGAGCCGTGGGTACGAAATCAGCGATCGAGGATTCGGATCCAGAATTGGCGAGCGAATGGAAAAAGGCGGCGACGAGGCAAACGGATGGACGTCGCGCTTGCAAGACTGCCAAGGACAGGTGGTCTCTGGTCAGGCTGGTGTCCAGAATCGGTATCAACGTGAGGAACAAGCAGGCCAGCGATGGATCGTGGATCACCGATCAGGACGCTCACGTGGTTCGTTGAATTTTCTTCCGTCCAATTCGTTGCTCCGATTAGTTCAAGCTATAATTGAGCCGTTCATTCATTGAAAGGCTTTCCTTATTAGTATTATTTCTTATTAACAATTTCGAAATACAAAATGGCCAGGTCTAGACAACGCAAAATCATTTAAGAATGTAGTATCATGCCTCGTATTTGTTTCCGTAATATAAAACATATCGCGCATTAAAGGCTGGAGATTCTTCAAAAAGTGCAGCGAAAGGCTGAATTCTTCTTCTTTAGAATCCACCAGTGTTCGTGCCACTGAGAATGCGACGAACTATTCTTTCCGGGTCGAGGTACCTGGCCCCCGATCTCACGGACCTGCCGGTGCCCAAAGAAGAGTGGAACATCGCTAAGAAACCGTGCAAGTCGCACGGGAACGCCGTCAGGTCGTCCAGCCTTCAGCCCAGAAGACGACCGCCGCCTGTTCTCAGACAGAACAGCACTCCGACGATACTCGAGAGTCAACACTTCGTTCCAAGGTACAGAATTTTGAATCCAGATTTTCGAGTCACTTCTATCGAATCGATTTTAAACGCGTTGCTCGTTTCAGGAAGCGGAACAATACTTTCGATAACGGGCAATCCAGCGGCGTTTTCAGGCAAATATTTTCTGGCAGGTTGGTTCTTCCTATCCGACCTACGAATTATTTCATCCGTAATTAATTTTTACTTATCGTCGCAGAATTGTCAGCGTACATCCTGACGAATCCTCGTCGAACAAGGAGAAGAGCGTCCTGCGTAGGTTGATACCGAGCAGTTCCAACAGACAAGTTCACTACAGCGTTAAAAAGTATGATAGATATTCGATTTAACCTTGGCGTCCACAATTCACGACACAAAATTTAAAAACCACCGACAATGTCGTTTAGGGAGAGTGTCCTTATTTGTCCACGCGAAGAAAGACTAGTTTTACTCGAAAAGTACACCATTAGGATTTTTTTTTTTTTTTCATTTTCTCCATACTAAAAATTAAATTACCTCAGAGCCAATCAACATCAGGAGAGCGAGCAACCCCCGGACAGGCGACTGCTGTCGCAGAACTCCACGGAAACCAACGAACCCGACGAAAGGGAAGAAAGTTGGTACAAGATCTGAACGAACTTGCTCGAGAAGTAGACCAAAAATGCTGAAAGATTCTCGTTTACAGAAAGCCACGATGCGGAGGAACGCGAAGAGTACCAAGACAGGGGCGGAGTGGTCACCAGGACTACGTGCATCGATTACTCGAAAGCGGCTGGTTGGATACCAGGCTTGATTTACATAGGCGTGGCAATTTTCTGCCAGATCCTTCGAGTCTACACGGATCTTTGGCTGAGTCGATGGACGGACCAGGACGAGGAGAGCTTCGACCAGGAAGACCAGGATGTAATCTCAAATTACGTTAAATCATCCCTCGATTCTATTACAAAATATATTATTTTCGTATTCACGAATCGATTAACGATCAAGCCGTTCGTTGCACAAATCGATTAACTCCGTAAAAGAAAGATTAGAGAAACGCGATGAAATAACAATGTTTACATACAATGTTTTTAAAATTACCTTTATGATATAAACTCAAATAAGTATCGTAGAATGCATAAATACAGATGCATTGTTCCAAAAGTTTCTTCCATTTCATTAATAAGTAATACATACGCGATATTTGATGTCTAATGTTACGTTATTGAATTTCGTACGATTCATTTTGCTCCATTACCGTTACAACATTAACATCTAAGAAATTAGGTCGTCTTAGCTTTCTTCTAACGGTGTATAGAATGAATAAGAAAGAATAGCCGAAATAATAATCGTCAGTAAGGTTGGAATTTTTATGTAACCGATGGAGTTAATCGAATGGCGCAGTGACAGGACGCTTCCTCTGGGAGTAGATGAAATTCTATTCCTAGCTAACCATCAACTAAGCTCTGGAACACGTTGCTCCGCTTCGTTTCAGACCCTGTTCTACTTCAAGGTCTACATAGCCCTTTCAATGAGCTCCATACTCCTATCCTTCGTATGCAATGTCGTGGGCCAGTGGACAGGGGCCAGAGCGAGGAGAAAATTACACGAGGAAGCGATTTCCAGGCTGCTGAGGGTGCCCATGTCGTTCTTCGAACGCAACCCTGTCGGCAAAATTTTAAACAGATTCAGCGCCGACACGGGCGTCATCGACAAAGTCAGTGCCGCATAAACAACCAGCTATCCAGCGTTCTCTGTAGAGGAATAACATTCTGTCCTTATTTTCCAAAGAAAATATCCACGTCGATCCAAAGACTGACGTTCTTCGTCCTGCTGTGCAGCTCCGCGATAATGGTGAACGTCATCATCTCGCCGTGGTTCCTCGTCGCTGCTCTGCCCACTTGCGGAGCCTATTATCTCGTCCAGAGGTATTACAGACGCAGCGCGAGGCATCTGCAGAGATTGGACGGCAGGTGCGCGCCATTATTTCATCTTCGTACCGTAATCAAATCCTGGACCAGGTTATTTAATCTACACACTTGCGCGAGCTACGAGCTCGAACAAAAACATATTTTCTTGGTATATCGAGGGTTCCTGGGAAGGTTCACACGTCAACTGTCAAACGAGTATTCTTGAAAATTTCTGCTAACATTAAATATTATTTATTTTTGTAACTACGTCAAAATTCATGAATTTCGATTATGTTCGTCTCCTTTGATGTCTAACTTTCGGGATTGATCTTTTTAGTTCTTGAGCGAAAGGCACTGTCGCCCATATATGGATGACATGGCGATTAACGTTGTTAAAGAGGAACCTAATCGTCTGTACCATTTCCAGTACTCGATGGCCGATCGCTACGCACTTCTCCGAGACCCTCAGCGGCCTGGCGACGTTGAGAGCTTCGAAGCAAGAGAATCGCTTCATGGACCAAGCGATGGTGTGCCTGGATGCCAACACGAACGCGTTTCTGCTTCTGAACGCGAGCAGTCGATGGCTAGGCATCGCCCTGGTAAAAGATACACTTTCGAAGTAACTGGGGTCGAAACAAAATTAATTTGCTGTCCAAGACCACCCCTCGAAACGTAAAAGCGTTTCTTTCCATTGCCTAGCCAATGGCTATCGGGGAGACAGCCGATTTATCTTGTCGCGACTCGAGCGTTACGCGCCGATATCACGACTAATGTTTAGAGTGGACACCTTTCAGGACTACCTAGGTGCCGTGATAGTGGTCACGGCAACGTTCGCCGCGATAATCTCGGCCCAGCTGTACCCTAGTCGCGTGACGCCTGCACTGGTTGGACTAGCGATTAATTACACCCTCCTGGTACCGATATACCTAAACTGGGTGGTGAAATTCACAGCGGAGATCGAGATGTACATGGGCAGCGTCGCGCGAATCTCTGCCTATCGCTACGCCCCTGTCGAGAACTATCAGCAAGAGGGTATATTATTCGATCCGTCCTTTAGAAACATCTAACGATCCGTTGGAACCGGTCGAAAATTAACTCTTCGTTACTTGTAGTTTCTTTCAGATTTATCTTAACATCTTTAATTTCTCCTAATTTTTCCAGGCCTTCGGATATCCAAGGACTGGCCTAACAGAGGCGAAGTCACCTTCGAGAACGTTTCTCTGAGACACGACTCGCAGAGGGAGCCAGTCATCTCGAATCTGTGTCTGTATATCCCTGCGGGTCAAAAGGTAATTAGGAATAAAAAAGAATGATAAGAAGACAGCTTCTCGATCCTCCTTCTATTTTTATTAACACGAATGCCAGACAAAATTTCTTGAAAACCACTGGTAGGATTAAATTTTTGTAACTTCGTCAAAATTTATCAATTTCGTTCGAATTCATTTTCTCCGATGCTTCACTTTCAAAACGAATTTCTTTAACACTTTCGCTGCGGATGACGCACATGTCCGTCCAACTGAAAATATATCGTTGTATTTATTATTTTCTGTTCGGCAATCATATTATATACAAAATAAGTTACCACAAGTATATGTTTTTCAAAACAATCATACTAGAACATTTGTAAGAATTTTTCATTAAAAGAAATATCAGAATTGCAGCTCCCAGCGAACGGCTACTTATTTTCGTCCGCAGCAAAAGTGTTAGTTTTTCAGTGAAAATCACTGTCACGCATGTACGGACGACTCAGCGTGATCAACGTGTTAATATGCCGAATTAACGCCGAAAATTGCTTCTTCTGAAAGAATCGTGTCTATACCACGTTCTCCACAGATTGGTGTTTGCGGGAGGACCGGAAGCGGAAAGTCCTCCACGGTGATGGCGCTTTTTAGACTGTTGGAGATCACTCAGGGCCGTATCATGATCGACGGTGTCGACGTCCGTCGGATTCCCTTGACTACGCTACGCTCGCGGCTATCCGTCATTCCTCAGGATGTGATCATGTTCAGTGGCACGATTAGGTAACTAACATAGTTAATACAGTTATAATTACTCTGGTTAACTAATAAATATAGAGCCTATCGCGAACGTTTTCAGAGAAAATTTGGATCCCCTCGCGGATCACGAAGATCGAGAGCTGTGGGAGGCGCTGGAAGTGGCGCAAATCAAGGACGTCGTTGCCTCGCATCCCGAAGGACTCGGTGAGTGGATTCTTAACGTCGAGAATCCGTCGATAAATGTCTAGCGACGGAATAAAAATGACTTTTTTGGGGAACAGACGTCGAGGTGCGCGAGGGAGGTGAAAATTTCTCATCCGGGCAACTTCAGCTCCTCTGCATGGCGCGAGCGATACTCCGGAAGTCCTCCATCGTGGTCCTCGACGAAGCAACCAGCGCGCTCGACGCAACCACCGAGAAATCCCTCTTGAAAGCGGTTGCGACTGCTTTCGAGAACAAAACTGTGATTGCTATCGCCGTAAGCCAACCTATTTTCCCAGATTTTCCGCCCTTCGCAGCGATAGCTTTTCTTTTAATACGAAAGCCGATTGAAAGAAAGCCGTTGAAATAATTAAGTTTACCCTGGATGGAATTTCCAGCATCGCGCGGCAGCGTTATTGGACTGCGACCGAATAATCGTCTTCCACGAGGGCGCGATCGTCGAGGACGGCGCGCCGCAGGATCTGATGCATCGGCAAGCTGGATTTTTCGCGAATATGCTGAAATCCACCGAGCAGAACGACTGAGCGGAGAGGGAGAAGAGATCGTCGAAGGCGAACGGGGAAATCGAGAGACTGGAGGAGACTACACTTAACGCGTTCGTTGTGCTTGAACGCGATTATTTATTTTTGATAAGGAAAATAAATGTGGATCACATACCAACACGAGAATACGTAGTTAATTTAACTTTGAGTGAATGCGAAGCGTATGGAAGTATACAAAGAGCGAAAGTCGTATCGCTGCAATCGAAGAAATGCGCCCTTATCGTGGCGATGTATCTCGCGAATCGGCTCGATAATCTACGACAAGATAATTCGATGGAATTACCCATTACAGATAGTCCATGCGATTACATAGGAATCATACACGTCTAACACGATCAAAGTTCTGACACCTGTAGCGCACCTATAGCTACGTCACTTTTACTAATAGTAAACTTACAATAAGCTCGTTTAGGGGTATATTTTGTACATTCCATGTGAGTAGAAACTGCAAAGGAGGATTTGTCCATAGCGTAAGACTGGAATCGCCAATGGCTCCCTTAAGCGGTACGATTTCGGCGACCCTCTCCTAATCGCCACCGATTGACGTATTACGGTGGGGATAAGATGCCAAACGATCAAATTGCCAATACCCCCACACGTCAACCGTATCGCACGCTTCGATGGAAAACGTGCCGATGTTTTTCTGCTAGTTGCGTCGAGACCAGCCTGTCGATAACACGCGCGCCTAATACGCCTAACTCACGGATCAATTTCAATCCTAATCCGTCTTAACTTATTCTAATCTCGACCACGGCGATGTCAACGCCCGCCGAGACGTCCGTCTTCGCGTTAGTTTCGTCGAACGTTCGATTCGAATGACAGTCGACGATACTTTCTCCTCTTGGCGCCTCCGACACGCCGCGCAGAGGTACACGCGTTAAATAAAAATGAAAGCCGCGCATCGTTGACTCCGAAATCCAAATCGACTTCGCTATCGCGAATAATTACGGCACGGACAATGAATCGCGAAAGCGTGCTTTCGGCGATGCGCGCGAGCCGGCGTGTTTCGTGAACCGAGGAGGAAGCGTTTCGACGCGCGAGGTGGAGCCTTGCGAAAGTCGAGGAGACTTCGAAACGTGAGTACTATCGAGGAACGTTCTTTGATTCGCGGCTTTCGGGATGGAATCCTTGGCGGTGGTTATTTGTTTGTTTATTCGTAGGAGAAAAACCTCTTTGGAATGTTTTGAAACAAAACGAAATCGTTCTCCATCCTGAAAATTACGAACACGTAAATTATATTTTAAATTCCGTCGTTTTATGAGTCGTGGTATTTATACGAAAGTTGGTCTTAATCTAAAAGTATTGAGCTCGAAATGTCTAAGATTTCAAGTCTGGAGGAGTTGATATGAAAAAGATATTTTATATACGTTTTACGTATGCCACGAGGAATTCTATTTTCACCGACCTACAAAAGTAGGTACGAGTCCTGTGATTCAATTAATCGTGCTATTTATTCTGGTAATAGAATTACTTGGATTCCTTCTCGAGTCCTGTGCACTCTTTTGCACGGAATATTCGTGTATTACTTTCTAATTGCATTCTATCGTATACCTCCTTCGTTTTATACCTTTCATTAATAGAGAATATTGCTTCGCAAGCTATTATACGAGAAGACTCGTCGCGATATAGCGGGGCTTACAAGTTTGTTATAAAAAAAAAAAAAAGGAAGTGTAAAATCGAAACGCGATAAAGCCGGCTGGTTGGCGATAAGGGAACACCGTTTAGAAGATAAGAAAGTAGAAAATAGGAAAAGCCAGGCCAGCTATCGCTGTCTTTAGACGATCGTGAAAATTCGCACGTGTAAACGCGAAACAAATAAACGATTAATCCGATAAACGATGATTGTGCGTTACGAGATCCGAACAAGTCACTCTGCTTTCGTTTGATAAACCGGCTTTCGATTGTTTACCGAAGCCAGTGGGTAAAATATTCTCGTTTACACACGGATCTCGAACAACAAATAAAGAACGGCATAGTAAACACAAAGTCAGCTGTTTCGATGATCGTTCAAAAATGAAAGGGAAGCCGAGCGAAGTCGGCGATCTCAAGGTTGAATTTTTTTCTCTCGATACCTCCGCGATATCAGAATGCCGGAAATCCTTGAAAGACTCGGGAATTATTAAAACAGAACAACATGTACTTGATCGCGTTCACGGTGGTGATCGCGGTCGCGCACGCGTAAAAAGCTGGTTTTTTGTTTAGTGATTCTTCAACATTAATTCAAACGTCGGAACATTCGATATCATCTCCAAAGATCGTATTCGTAATACGAATGGAATGTTCGATAGTAGAGCACAAGGCAAAGCTAGGTCATCTCTTATCAATGATCGCGTTCTTTATCTAGAGTTTCAAGAATAATATACCTCATCGGATTGCAATCCGAGTACATCGAACACGTTGCCCTTTTAAAACTGTCGTTGGTAATTGCTAAATTACTCCGACGCGAGACCTCGCTCTCGATGCCACGACGAATTCGAATCTCTTTAATCGAAAGCCAACCATTTTAAAATGGTACGCTACCACGAATTCGGATGATAAGGGTACGCCCGGTACGTTTTCCTTCTCGGTGCAGTCTCGACGATTGCCCAAAGGCACATCAGTCGACCTATTTAACGAAAAGAGAGTAGGACTGGTTAGATAAGACGGCCTACCTGTCTGTTGACACTGCGTCTCTTTGTTATCGGCTAGATAAGATTTCTGCGTCTCTGTCGAACTTGAAACATCAGTTTTACTCGCGAATTCGCGGAGTGCAGCTCACCAGTTCCCCGGAGAGTGCACCGCGTCTCGTTCGATCCACGCCCGAGCCCGACTCCTCCTCGCGTTTCTCGCGCGATCGATAGATCGAAGTGTCCCGCGTCGATCTGAAACATTCAATCCGAAAGGTGAGTCACGGATCATACGCTGAGTCTATCGACAAGCGTGACAACAAAAATCACGAACTCGCGACTCAAAGGGCGAATTTCTGCGATCTTATGCGCCTTATCTCTCGGATCTAATCGGCCACGGGAGGGGGCGAGAGGGGAGGGAACACCATCGACCGAATAAAATCGTGCCGACGGCGTGTTTCGATTGCACTTTAGCGAAAACGTCGCGTCGGTGCCGATAATGCTTTCCGTTTTCCGCGAGCACGGACGTTCGGGTTGGCTCGCATTGCGCAATTACGAGCTAATGCGGGACAATTAAAAAAAGAAAAGAAAAAAGAACGAAAATATTGATACGGATAATATTGACAGAGTGACCGAGCGTCGGACACGAAGCAATTCGTGGAGTTTCGTGTCGCGAAGCGGAACAGGACGTTCCTCGAGGCAGGAGAGGCTCCCTGGCGAATTTACGATCAAGGTAAATAGGGCAATTTAAAAGGAAATCGAACAACGATAAAGGAACGAAAATATTGGCCGTGTCCTAAAAATAGACCGCGTACGCTTCGCAGCCAATGGGATACGTTTCGTGGGTGACGTTCGAGAGAACCACGTGCGCCACTATTACGCTCGAGTTAATTACACTTGCGATTCGCAGCTGATTAAACGCGACGGTGACTAAAGGCCGCTCGGAACGACGTTGCCGCGATGTTTTCTTTAATGCAGAACAATCGGTTCCTGAAGAGGCGCGCGAGCATCGTTAATTGCCGATCGCGTTAACGCGGTGCGTCGCGAATCGTTGGCCCTTCTCGTAGGAAAATTGTGTGCGTGACAATCAAGCGGACGACGAGCGTCGTCGAACAACCGGTTGAGGACGAGGTTCGCTCGAGAAAAGGGAGCGTTCGGGAGATTCGCGGGCTCGCGACTGTTTGCTGAAACGTTGCTTCTTCTTCCCAAGTATGTGACAATTTTTTTCAAAATAGCTCCACGCAACGGGACCGATATAGCTCGCGACACGTCGCTCGAGTCATCTTCGTTGCGACCTTCGATAATCGATCGTTCGAATTAATGAATAATTGAAATTGTTTTTGTTTGCTCTGTTGTAACAGAGTATGTTCCGAAAGACTGCAAGTGGCTATCGCGTGTCTTCTGTTTACCTATTTCATAAATATGCTGAATAATAAATCCACTATTTCACTAGCCATCGAAGCGAGTTTCACGGTTAATGTTACCAACTAAAATTCAACGTGACTTTCTCGGAATCATTATTTCAAATGACTAACCGTATTAACCAGTGCCAAGCGATAGCCAGCGATGAATCGATGGATTAATTAATGGCAGGGAAAAGTCATACGAGAACAAGACCAATTAAGATAATTGCATCGGTAATCGATAGTCCGTCGATTTTCCGAGAAAACGCAAACGTCGTCTCTATTAGCGACGTTATTTCTAGCGCGATGATCGATCGACAAAAATTGCTGCTCATTTTTCCAGTGCAAGAAACGGATCACCTTCGTTTGGTAATTTATCGCGCACGGAATGACAGCCGTCGCGTACTCGTCGTTCCTTGACGTTCGACGAGCGACATTCGCTTATTGTGCAACGAGAAATTACGAAACCTCGCGGAGGAACATCCTCGCGATTATGTAAAAAGAAACGAAAAGAAAAAGGCAGAGGGAGACGAGCATGGCGCGACGATGTCGGCGCTGACGGCTTCTATTATACGAAACTTTGACATAATCGTCGGCCTTTAACGATACAGGAAACGCTCCTCGATACGAACGTTAGCGCAGTTAGATGAAATCGCGACGGAAACAAACGATTTTCCAGTCCTACGGTGTTTCACGCCTAGGCGATTGAGCATCGCACGCATGAACGTCGGATTTCTTTTTAATCGAACCGAAACGTGACGTTAATAAATGAGCCCATAATTACGAAAGTGTTCAAAATTAAGTGTTCAAAATTAAGTGTTCAAAATTTAAAAAAAAAATGAGTTCATCAGTTGTCTCGCACCACATTATTTTGAACTAAATTAATTCAATGTACTTTTTTTTTCAAGAAATATATGACAGACCACTTTCGTAATTATGGGCACAAGTCGCAGATCGATTTGGTATCGAATGACTTCTTTGAAGACTATGGAATCAAATCTTTAAGTAGAACGATATCGAGTCGATGTTTTCTTGGAATAAAGTTGGGTTTAGTTGTGCAAATAATGAAAGAGGGTAATTTTGCTTGCGCAAGTCTAAGAGAAAATTGCCTCTCGCTTTCATAGTCCTCCTTGAAATTCGAATGATTGGGAGGATTATCTGGACATCTGGGAACCCGCTCGAGTTTGTTGCAACTGGCTTACTAAACAGGGTATAAACAATATTCGGACAAATTCTCCTAGCACGGCTAATCAAACATCCTTATCGACCTCACTCTTCGTAACGAGGTTAAAGTGCCATTCCGAGTCGAGTTCAATCTTCGCTTCTAATTTCAGCGTTTCTTTCTTTAACCAGAACCTCTCAATTCTTCAACGAATTCTTCACTTTTTCCAATTTGAATTGTTCCAACCATCCCAAAACCATACCAACCACGACGCTGCCATTTACCTGTGGTTTCGCGTGTATCTATAAAACTATTGCACATTTTTGCATGTAAAAAAAAAATATATGTAACCTAGTGAGATACGCTTCAATGACGGTGCAAAGTTGCAGCCCAGTATCTCCAACAGTTCTCGTTTCATAAAATTCCAAAAGTGCCTCGAAAGATGGGCGATGGTCCCAGCTAATTTTTCCTGATTTTTCGCAAACGTGCAAATTATTTCGAGAGAGGAGAACGCGATATCGTCCCGTTCGCGATAAGATCGACTCCAGCCTTCGTTAACTCGACGTTCGTCAACGACCAGCGGACTCGAAGATAATCGTAGGATGTTACGTAAGAGAACTACCTCGAACGTCGAACCGTTTGAAACGAACTCGTCCGCGAAATCCAAGGTATCCGTTTACCGCGCTTTGCCTACCGTGTTATTTTCAATAACAATCGTCCTGAAACTCGCTGGGTTCTATGGTTTCACTTTTCGAGTACCCGGAGGTTGCGAAAATGTGTATGAAAATACGTACTCTAACTTGAACGTTCCTTACGATAAGGGGAGGTACCTACATTGTACTTCTTTCTGATTACTGCTTCGTATCAAATGACTCATTTTACAAAGTAGAATACCTATAGCTTTAAATTGAATTGTAGTTATGATTCATTTCCTAATTTCTCCAAAAATACTCCCTTTTCCTATTGGCCTACAACAGTCGCTGCATTGGCGATACGAATACAAACAAGCTGCAGTAGTATCCCCTTAAAGTAGTTCATCTGATGTATCCACTCGTATAACATAGCGTCATTTCCATCGTCGAAAGTCGATCCATTTCACCTCGTTCAGCTCATCCATTCTTTCTCGAATGAAACTTGGAGTATTAGTTTTTAATCTGAAAAGAAATCCAAAAAATGAAGAATTGGTTCGCGATCGAGGATCGAAGTCGTCGAGGAAATCTTTCGACGTCGGTCGCCGATAGGAGCGAGAATAGTCCGGCCGCGAGAACGTGTTAATACGCAGTGACGTCAGCGGACAATATATCGTGCATAGAGCGTGATTAGCATAAGCATGTGACCAGGAGTCGATCGTGGTCGCTTCAAGACTTCCATTGCCGGTGTTCCGATCCTCCATCCAAGAGAAGGAACGGAAATAACGACTCGTGACTCGCGTTTGACGTTCAGTTTCAACCTCGCGTCTAGGTTTCCAACTCGGAACTTCTGAGCGTCCGAACGAACGAGGCTCTTATCTAGATACAAATTTCCCGTAACGAATAAAAGACAACGGAACGGACTTGGACAAAACGGAATCGACTCGATTATTTGCTCGATAAAAAGTACAATCCGAATTACCAAGTGAAACTGTATTCAACGTTTAACGAAACGGAGAGATAGAAGCCATCGACCCTGGTGCTATCGGACAAATAATCGAATAAACAGTTGCCATTGCGTATTTTCTAAACAGATTCACGGCCGTCTCGGATTGTACGTAATCCGCGCAATTACGATCGTTCCTCGAGTGCTCGCGATCCCTCCGTCAAATATTTGCACTCGCGATTTTCGTCGCAATAAAAGGAAGCAATAAAGCGATTTGTTCTCGAACAGCGCTCTGGGGAAACGATAAGCGCACTCGTTATCTTAATTAAAGGCGCGGCGGGGAGCAATCGGTGCCGCGATGAGCGAAAAATTCAGTGATCAAACGAAACGAGCACCCTCGATCGACGCATCGGTGATCGACGAGAGAGAATATTCGAGGGTTTGATAAGGGTTCAGACCCCTTCTCTACGATTTAATTCGCGACTGTGCGTTATTGGCAGACGTTGAATTTGTGATCTGCCTTTACGGCAGGTGCCTTGATCAGCCTGGGAGCCAACGAAATCGTGATAAGGTTATAAAAATCGATTCCTTTGAAAAGGACGTTGCTCTTGTTTAAATGCAATCTTAGTTTACCTCGAGCATTCCTGCGTTTAAACTTTAAATAGAAGAATACCACCGATGGTGCGATTGATATACTGATTAAAGCCGAGGAGTTAAACGCGAGATTGACACCGTGGTTCGCTGTGGACGTGTTTCAGGAGTGAAACGACCGTGCTTGCGACATGCTGTGGACGAAGAAAGTACGATGAGGTTCTCGTGTTTCCCGCGGCCAAGCATCCTGGGACAGAGGGGCAGCATCAATCTCACCCCTCGGCCAGGGTCCGACGATACGAACAGCGCGACCGGTGTAAGCATAGTAAGCGATCTTCCTAGGAGAATAGACCGTTTTTGAGAGAAGAACAGTCGCATGATCGTTGCTTTTTGCAGAATGGAAACGCGAAGAGCCCGGTGGTGACGAGCTACAAGCAACCTGGGGAACCAGATCTGACTAACGGCGTGGTGAGTAATCGATAGAACGACGTTTCGGTGAACTATAGAGAACTAATCCAAGGAAAATGAGTAAAATTCGGAAAACAAAGTACCACGTATCAAGGTCCTCTCTTTTTCAGATACGACCCTTGTCAGGTACCGCGGTGTCCAACGGCTCTGCGCCGCTCCTGAACTCCACTGGGAAAGGTAGAGCTCCTCCCCCGCCTCGGTCAAAGAGCAATAATAATCTTACCACGCATCATGAGAACGAGCAGGAACATGCCAGGAACTCCGACGGTTCCGATCAGCCTGCGCAAAATCCCCGAGGCGGTGTCATCGGTAGAACACCGACGCCACCCTCTGCTCCAACCCCCGTCTACGAGAAGGATGCCAAGTAAGTTCTGAAACAGAAAGAATTACGATTATGTTCGCAGTGACGATGAATCGCAATCGATAACCAGGGTCGAAACGTTAGCGTTTGTTTAAAGACGTGTATTTCTGGCGCAGGTGTAGACGGCAGATCAAGAGAGCCATTTTGGAGAACGAGTTCCTTGGTAATCTCGAGGAGAATCAGGTGGAGGATCTGGTGTCCGCTATGTACCCGAAACAGATACCGCCGGGCACTTTGGTGATTCGAGAGGGAGATATAGGTAACGCTTGACTGTTCGTATTCTACGACTATTACGAATACTGATCTATCAATGTACTCTTCAGGGTCCCATCTTTACGTTTCGGCGGAGGGGGAGTTCGACATCTACCAGGGCAACAAATTCCAACGAAGTTTCGGCCCTGGTGTAGCCTTCGGGGAGATCGCCTTGTTGTACAACACGAAGAGGCTTCGATCCATCAGCGGTAAATACCTTCCATTAGTTTAGAACAAATTAACATGTTTGACTATGCTATTCGAAAAAATTCAAAGACGATTTACTCGAAAACAAAGCCTCCCATGAAAAGTTTTTAGTTTTATATTTTCGACCTATTTTTTCGTGTGGAATCACCCACCCCCCTTTTCGTATGATCAACATTTACGATAGTATTTATTTTTACAAACCGATCAAACTTCACGAATCCTATCCGATCTTCAGAATTAATGCTTTATTTCCTTAGTGAAAATCTCCGTCACCTATATATCAATTTCAAGAACAAATGCTTATGTAGCAGAGCGTAACAAAGCGTGTATTTTCAGTAAAGAACGCCGGGAAAGTATGGGTGCTGGACCGATCCGTCTTCCTCACTATAATGATGAAGACGGCCCAGGAAAGACTAGAGGGGAACGTCCGGTTCCTTCGACGCGTTTCCGTTCTCCAAAAGTTGCCCGAGCCGAAGGACCACCTGCTCTCGAAGATTTCCGACCTCATCCGCGTGGTGAGTGTCTCCTAGGGAACTCCTAGAGAAATTTATCCAAACGGAATGCGTTTCTTCTAGGAATTCTTCCCCGCTGGGGCGAAAATAGTGCGGCAAGGGGAGAAGGGCGACAAGTTCTACATAATCAGCGGTGGAAACGTTAGGATCACGAAGGACACCGAGTACGGCGACGAGGAGGAACTGGTTGTCCTGGCGAAGGGTCAGTATTTCGGGGAGAAGGCTCTGTTCGACGACAAGGGCGAAAATCGCAGACACGCCAACGCTGTGGCGCTCGCGCCTGGCGTGGAATGTTTAACGTTAGATCGATCGTAAGTTGCCGTGAATTTAGTGAATTTTAAACTAAAGGTCGATTCAGACTATGCGACACGGACCGGCAACGACACGACAAAACATTAAAACACGCGTTTCGATGGAACTATTCACACTTAACGGACACCGACCTGAACGTTCCGTCAACGGGAATAGTATGAATAGTTCCATTAAAACGCGTGTTTTTAATGTTTTGTCGTGTCGTTGCCGGTCCGTGTCGTATAGTCTGAATCGACCTTAAGCCAGTATTCGGTGAACCGAGTGGCGATAAAATACAGTCTTTTATAAATCTAAAATCTAATAATAGGTAATATAATAATGTTTCCTCCTAAGTAAACCTAAATTAACCTCAGGTCGTTCTTGAACTACCTTGGCGGCCTCGACGAGATACGCAACAAGGACTGGTTGGCAGAATACGAGAAACAGAAGCGATCGCTGACCCCGACGAACTGGACCAACGAGTACTCCAACGTCACCCTGGCCGATCTGGAGACCAGAGGTACCTTGGGGTGCGGCGGATTCGGGCGCGTCGAGTTGGTCACCCTCCAATCGGATTCCGAGAAGAGCTTCGCGTTGAAGAAGCTCAAGAAGAAGGTGATGGTCGAGCAGCAGCAACAAGTACACGTCCTGAACGAGAAGCACATCATGCAAGCCTGCGATTCGCCGTTCATATGCAAGTCAGTATATAGCGAGGACCTGTAATCCCTCTGTTACATGGATTTTATATTGTGAATAATGTTACTTGCGTATTCATGAATTAATTATGTACGTATGTATGTATATATGTATTTAATGCATTCCCAAGGGGTTTGCATGGTCCCACTTCCGTTTACAAATTCTTTACACTTTATTCTATCCTTATCCTATCCTTATCCTATTCTTATCTTACAATTAATCTCTGTAAACAAGAAACGTAAGAGAAAGAGAACGCACGCTATCATGAATTAATTAATATTCGAATTGAACGATAAGTAAGAGAATCTGTAGACCTGTTGGATGTCTCTACGTGCATGTCGATGTGAGATTAATTTCTGTACTCTAGACTCTATCAGACGTACAAGGACGCGAAATACGTGTACTTCCTGATGGAGGTGTGCCTGGGTGGAGACGTGTGGACGTCCCTTCAGAGGAGAAGATACTTCGACGACGGCACCGCGCAGTTTATGGTAGGGTGCGTGGTGGAGGCTCTCGATCATCTTCACTTGCTGAACATCGTTTACAGAGATTTGAAGCCGGAGAACCTAATGCTCGACTCACGTGGATACCTGAAACTGGTAGCTGTCCAATTTGAAAGAATTACTCTTTGCTTTTACGGAGCTTGAATAATCCGTGGATCGTTCTTCCAGGTTGACTTCGGTTTTAGCAAAAAGATTGGACCACACAAGACGTGGACATTCGCCGGCACCCCTGAATACGTCGCGCCGGAGATCATTCTGAACAAGGGACACGACAGGCAAGTGATTTCGAGAACGTCAGGAGGAATGATTATTTAATTGACCGAAACCAATCGCAGTAGCTAGTCGATGCTAATTTATCAATTTCCGTTCCGATCAAAGGGCTGTGGACTACTGGGCGCTGGGAATCTTAATTCACGAGCTGCTGGTTGGCAAACCACCCTTCCGTGGCAGCGACCACATGACCACGTACAATAAAATCTTAAAGGGCATCGAGGTGGTCGGGATACCAAGTATCGTCAGCAAGAACGCCAACAGCCTCATCAGGAAGCTTCTTCGCGTGAATCCTTCGGAGCGTCTCGGATACCAAAGAAACGGCATCCAGGATATTCGAGACCATAAGTGAGTCTTTTGTAAATAGAAAATTCATTAAAGAAAGAGTAAAGAGTTCTAACGAAATTTTGTCCACGCAGGTGGTTCCATACATTCAATTGGCAGGCCTTGCAGAGACTAGCTTTGCCAGCACCGATCGTTCCAACGGTACGTTTCATTTTCACACTTCTGAAGATTTTTTTTATTAACACGTCAACTGCCACGCTAATTTTTTAGAAAATTTTTACGAGGCTACGATTTTCTTTTAAAATAATTGGAAAGCGTTCGACGTTACAACCTTGGCAGAATTCAAGAATCTTATTCAGATTGATTTTCTTTAACATCTCATCTTCAAGTTTTTGAACCCCCTAGCGAAAAATCCTGTCACCTATGTATGGGTAATGCAGCGGTGAACGTGTTAAGAAAAGTACGCGTCGTGATAAACCGACAATTTTCGTGATGATTAACAAGTTTTTCCATGGACTTTTCAAGGTACGAAGCCAGGTCGACACGCGAAATTTCGAGAGGTATCCACCGGATCGCAATATTCCACCCGACGAGTTCTCCGGATGGGATTCCGAGTTCTGACGAGAAAAATTACTGCGCGATGACCAGCAGTACGTGCTTTGTTCCTTATCTGTCGAACGAACGATAAGAGTGATTAGCCGCGAAAGTGCATTGAAAAGGACTCTTACAATGACAATCGTTAAACAAAAACCTAACGATAATAGGATTACCATTATCTTGGCCAGATGTGGTTATCACCGATGAGTACATCAAAATAGTTTTCTATTTGAATTTGCTAACCGACCTATTTTGGGTCGGTAAACCGCGACGCATATATCGACATTTAGGATCCGTAGGAAAAGTGTGTGAATGATACTCCGATGAACGACGACAACGATATTAACAGCCATTAGCGTTACGAATTGATAATAAATTTATACTTGAATTAATAAAAAGATTCACGACTACTTTGTTTCTGTACCCTGACAATTTCGTTACTTGCACTTGTATCTTCGCTATCATCAGAACGGACATAGGTACGTAAGGTTTTTACCTTGCTTAACCTCATCCGTTTTTTTTAACAATTGACACGCAAGTGAAGTCACAACGGACGAATACACGCGAGATTCTACCAAATACAAAGTTTTTCCAAAGCTTACAATGACATACACTTGTATTGTCATAAGGATTATCCATTCTTATAGAGAATATTTCAATGGCGACTGATCTGATAATTGTTCTTTCAAAAAGCATACTTATTCTACTTGAATCCTCGATAATACGAGACTTATCGAATACACCCGTAATCCGATTTTTCATAGATAAGGTCCGTGCAATTAAAACGGTCAGTCCATCATAGTACACGTGGCAGTAAACGAATAGTGACAGATGGTCTAGTGGCAAGAAACCTCGCGATGTATTACCTGTGTCTTCGAAAGGTCTTCCGAGGCAAGGTCCAATTCTTCGAGTCCAAACGGCGGGAGAGCGTCGAGTATTATCGAGATTTGAACAATCAACGTAAGCTAGGTGTTGTTGGTGAAGTGAACGTGTCGTCCGACACGCGGATCGCCGTCTTCAAGAAGGACGAAAAGTAAATGAATCGTTGCGTAAACCTGAAATGAGAAAAATCAACGTTTAAGTATTCCTTCTTTGGATCACGATTATTAAATAAATAATACAATTATCAGACGACGAAAGTTTAAATATGACTTCGTTCGCTCCCGAATTCAACATACTTAACGAATTGCAGGACGAAGGAGCTCATCAAGAATGCGATTCTGCAGAACAAATTTCTAAACGACATAGACGAGACGCGAATAGAGAACATCATTTCGGTGATGTACCCGAAACACGTTAAAGCTAATACGAGAATCATCTACGAGGGTGAAACTGGTGAGTCATCGATTCTCAGAAGCGTCGTGTCATTTACGGGCTGAATTAATTAGTCAAAATGTGTTATGATCGCCCGTTGGTTCTAAAGCGAGTAACAAGGAATTTTGTAACGAATCATTTATTAATATTATCAATTGTCACGTGTCGGGCCAGGTTCTCATCTGTTCGTGTCCGAGGAAGGCACATTCGAAATCTACGTGGGCAACACATACCACGGAAGCTTCGGCCCCGGTGTCGCTTTCGGGGAGCTGGCCCTCTTGTACAATACCGAAAGATTGTGCTCCATCGACGGTACTCAAAGTCTAAACATTGAACCCAGAATCGTCTTACTGACGAGACACTCGTTTCTTCCCCAGCGAATACGAATGGAAAGCTCTGGGTGCTTGACAGACACGTGTTCCAAACCATAATGACGAAGGGCATCGAGGAGGCCACGCAACACAATCTTCAACTGCTTCGTCGTATCAAGATATTTAAGGACCTATCCGAAGAGGCGCTTCTGAAAATATCCGACCTAATAACGGTGGTACGTGAGAAATTGTTGTAAAAGACTCATCTAACAAAACATTCAACTCCAA